>NC_088308.1:28847500-29147500 GCF_910592395.1 Lineus longissimus
GTACGTCAAGAATGTCGTCTCTGTCGTCATAATCGTCGTCGTCATTTTCAGTCAGTGATTCCATCAAGAATATTCGACCGGTGTAACATCTGTCAGTGTTTCGGTGTTTCGCTTATTGTTCCCTTATTCACAGATTAGGCGACGGTTGTAACCAAACGGAAAACAACTTTTCGCGGCCCGGGAACACGGGCACACAGTAACACTCCCAGATGCTACGTACACCGGCTTACAAAAGGCTACACAAGTAATGCCCGATGTTTAGCTTTGGAAGTGTTTCCTTTATCGCTCTACCATTTACCTTATCAGTCCTTGGGGTGCTCTTATTCCTTGGCTGTGATCCAGTCCAATATTCGTGTGGCTCGTATACGAGGGGGTGTACCAGCTGCTCATTGATGTTGCTTCAGAGAGGATGAGTCTTCCATGTTATCGACAGATGGTGCAGTAGTTACCAGAGCTAGCAATTAGTGCTTCATTCTGGTTGCAATGGACAAATGAAAAGGGTGAGAACCACCAGCTTCGAGACGTCCCAGGAAATCGATGATGTAAATTTACTTAACTTGACGCTAATGAATGATTACATTGAGGTCAATTTGAGGATAATGCTTTCGATTCTGGAGCAAGTGTCATCCTCAGTCTTCACTGTTTACTACATGAAATCGGCCACGTTTCACCCATCGCCTAGACTGACCTATTATCAGTCGAATATCATTGGTCGCCACAGGACCTCTGCCTGAGGTGACCAAAGACATATGAAAGAATGGACTTCACTCTCTGTGATGCTGATGTCGGCATGTCTGACTTGTCTACAGAATATAAACCAAATCGTAGCATAATGTTGTGGTGACAATATTGCTCCGTACCTTTATGATTACGCTCTCTTTTGTATGCTAGTAATCAGCCATCACCTACGGTTTCCTCTTAAAACAAGCCTATCCAATAACGCTTGTCATTGCCATTCATTGCCGGCTGTCGGAAGAACCCTGTAGACTGAGGAGACGAGCGGAAGCACACTTGTCTCCTAGAAGACGTGATCAGTCATTTATAATCATCCGCGGCTCTCCTCGTGGCACTTGAGGTGGTAATAGCTGCCTCACTAATTGTCTTTACTGTCTTTATTTCATTATCAGTTTCTAACTGTGATCCCTCTTGGCTCTTGTTCATGTTTTCAGACGAAATGGTACAATTTTTAGTTTTCTACAATATTTCTCGTCACTACCTTCATTGTTTACTTCTGACTTGGCATCACTCTATAACAGTTCAGTATCCTCAATGGATTCTTCGCTATATGCATGTAGCTTTTTCTTCCTCAGTTGCTAACCAATTAACTGTAATTAACGGTAACTATCTCCGTTTCCTTGTTGCCGATGAACCGTATTGTTTGAGACTAGTTCTGAAAAAAGAACATACAGTTACTGATTTCGTAAAAGATGACCAAAGTCACAATAAGAATCATTTTGCCAGATTGCCCACTGTTGTGTACATACCGTCTAACTGTAGATTCCATCCATTGAAAGTACATAGGGTCTTATGTCTTCAAAAGGGATGACGCACATCTGTGAGATTCCTAACATAAAGGGGAAGCAGATAATTCGAGATTTCAGTCGCAAAGGTTCTTTGAGACACCCCATATTTAGCCCTTTGAAAGGTACACCCACAGTATAGATTTCTTCAACCCGAACAAGTCAAATCCAGTCAATGAACTGATACCTTGTTTTATTCAAAGGTTTGATCATCTTATAATCTAAGTGCCTTAGGCGGGAAGACAAAATCATAATTTGAATAACAGACTAGATATGTATATATATATATCTCATTTCAGCCATCATACAGGGATGCTGCGTGTTTCTGGCCCTGGCTGCATCTTTGTAACAGGAGAGGGAGGCAGATATCGAGGAATAGTATGATCGAAGTCACAGTACATATTAGTTTCTTTTGTAAGATCGATCCTAGTATTTAAGATTTTATTGAAAAATCTATGTACGGGTACGTCATCTTTCGTTCAAATCAGTAACGGAAATACGGATCTTAATAACGAGGCTTATACATGTTCTTTATCCATTACATTAATGAAACATTAACCAATGTGTTCTACAACCACACCAGTCATAACTACATCGTTACTCTGTGCGATACATGTAGTATCCAATCCTACAGTTGTCTGTTGAACCTCATCCCTCCTTCAATCAAAATGATCAGGAAGGTCTTGGTGCCTCGGGGCTGTACGTCGGATAAGCTTTTGTGATCGCCCTCTGATAGATCAACCTTCTATCTACTTAAGGCGTTTGAGGCGACCTTCACTTTGGGGAGACATCGATAGAAGCCAATCTTATGCAGAAGAGGGCTCAAGTTAATGATGTCGTTTGTGGAGATAACCATTTTATCGTTTTGGAACCTGCTTGAAGTTTCTTATTGATGTTAGATATCAAGATATCATCCGTTTTTCCGGGCGTCTTGTCGGTGATGTCAAACAATATGGGTTATGATGAAACACAGAACTGAACGAAACGACAAAAACTGTCGAACTGAAATGATATCTTAAAAATAAAACCCGTCTTGGGACATCTGTTGAGCTCCATAACATCTCATGCTCATGGCTCCCCATGGTTGCAACCAGATGCTGCACGAGTCACAGGTGCTTGTACCTCGTCGTCGTTTACTGCTGATGGCAGCAGTGTATGACCGATGGGTTTTACCAGCTACCCACAGCATATCACATGGCTGGCAGCACTTTTCCGTTTTTGTCGTCACCGCAAGAAAAACGGCACCGTCCCGCAGGACAAGGCATCTGAGTAGCTATTTGAAATTAGGCAGCGATAGATTCCTGTTAACTGCTATCTACTCCCGGTGGAGATGGCCATGAATCGCGGTACACAGCAGCAGGAAATTGATCTAATTTGCTTTACGGATCCATTTGCCGCATAAAACAGTGCGTTATTTACCAGTCTATTAAAAAGATTTTAGTTTACTCCAGCGGGCACGTTTGATTTTGAAAATCTTGTTGAGGCACGTATGGAGTTTGTGCTTTTAAACAATGATATCATTATATCTGATGCATTTGTAAAGTAGATTAGTCATTCGGGATGTCAGACACGGGCATTACGTAAAGGTAAATGGGGCTTTTTGTAAATCAGGTTATATCATACCATAGTTTTATTCCTCTTTGAAAACGGGATGGGGTTTACGTGCCTCTGTGTGGAATTGTATTATTACATGCAGTTAAATTTTCTCAGATCTTTTGCAATCATAACCAGGCATTTTCGAAGGAAACTAAAAAAACCAATATCAAACTTGAATAAAAAAACTACATGTATTTTCATGTGATTATTGAACGAGCCAATCATCTATAGGTTTATGGCTGGTATCATATTACTTGTGTTGTAGGACGCTTGACTGTTCTTCTGTTCCGTCTTCGTCACTGAATGGCATATCTTTATGGGTTGGCTGTGCATGTTTGATTCCAGAAACCGATCATCTTGAATCAAAAAGTCGTTGGTAAAATCTCATCCTATTAAACCATGCTTGGCTACGGAAGACCTGATTCGTTGGCCTATATCGTGTTGGAACAAAAACGTCAAGTCGGATGTAGCGCCCCAAACAAGTTGATATACATCTCATAGAAAGGTGAGCACGGCTCTCGATCGTGCAGGACATTTCCATCTCCGCCTTGACGCAATGATTAGTTCGCTTTAATCACCACTCTCAATCTCAGGTGAAAAAAATGAAGAAAAAAACTCGAAGCATCAGCAGTAAGATGTAATTGAAACTCTGATGGGATTTAAGGGGATGCGTGTGTCAAACCAGCTTACTGATATGAATTATGAGGAGTGCGAACGGATGAAACCATATATGGTGTTTAGAGATCTAATGAACACGGGAAAAATGTCGCTGCCGGGCATGATAGCTTTCGGAGGCAACTTGCAGGTCACATCCGTGATGAAGGTAAGAGGGTAGGAGTTAGACCTCGAAGGCGGGTGCTCCCTCTTCGAACCTGCATGAATTTTTTCAGTTCTTTTCACGAGGGCACGTCTGTTCGAACTTGTTGTTGGTAAAGTCAAGTGAGACCAGACGATGTGTGTCTATGTTTCAATATGCATTCGGTGGTTTGATGGTCGGACGTTCGGCCGCTTGGGGTTTTATGAATGCTTGTCAGCTTTACGGTTACACATCATGGACGCAAATGCGACCTTTTAGGGTCTGAAGCAAAGCAACTGTTTGTCTCAAAAACACAACTGATGAAAGGATACAATCCTAGGACACCCACACGATCCTAATAATTCAATAATGTAGCTAAACAAATGATCTCCGCTCCCTCATTCTGCCGCCAAGTAGGTTAGCATCCCATCAAGCTACAAGGTGATTACTCCCGCCAGTCCCACTGGGGCTTGCGGACCTATTCTCAGTACCGTTACAATGGGTTTTTGTTAAGTGACGGAATTATTTAAGGCGGCCACAGTTGATAACGCCTACTGTAGCATGACGATGATGGTCCTTGACTAGCACCAAACATTGAAAGGCACTTTCCGGGGAGGCAGATTATGTGCTGCGTGTACTGTGGCGGGGATTGTGTTGATACTACGTTCCCTAACATTATCATCATGTTGATCGAGGGACGGTGCGATAGGAATATCAGTCCGAGGACTGAGTGTCCCGGAGAAAGGATTCTTTTGATATCTGATGTATTGAGGGTTTGGGGTCTTCACAGAAATATACCTTAATCCGCCAGACCATACAAACACAATCACGACGACTGCAGGCCTGCAGGCCGTGATACCGAGAAAAAAAATAGAAAAAAAGCGCCCCCATATCTGCCCTCGGGCTATGTTCTTTGGCTGATAGGGGCTCTCTGACCATGACACCGGGACTGATTAGGCTCAACTCATATGACAACTTCTAAATATTAATAATTATGGCTTTGGCGAAGAAATGAAATACGCCTGTTGAAGCCTTATCAAGGCAGAGGATATACCTTATAACATATATGTTAGACTGGCTACATCATCCGTACCGGTTCAGGAAGGAAGGCCACCTCCTCAGATCAAAGAAATTAAAGGTGCATGCCCTGTGTCGAGACCTGAGAGACGATGGGAGATTTCCTTAGAACATCCCTGCTTGCCGGTGGCGCGATGTAGGCTTAACGGAACATGCAGTGTTTCTGATTAATTCGATCCTTTTATAGCTGTTAATGTTACAGCCAGTTGCGAAGCGATAAGTCTTACATGACCGAGAAAGAACAGTCTTTGCTTTTCAAGGACACGGAACGCCTTTGCGAGGTTTGTATTTCTCCTAAATCTCATAGTTCAAAGCTTTTTGTGCTGTTTAACGTCCTATGTGTCAAAAGGGTCCTTAACTCGCATAAGAGCGTCAGTAACAATCATGCTTTTGGAATAATTTTAACGATGTACAGTGGATTTGGGTTGATGATTTTCTGGATTTTGAGGAGAGAAAACAATTGAAAAATATTTAGTTAAAAATTCTGAAAAAGCCAATATTTTTTGGGGCTGATGATCCAACCGACCCAATTTACTGGCAGCTGAGTTCGTGGTGCATGGAATAATCCGAACTTGCATGATAATGAGTCGTGTGTTCTGACTCTGAGTCTACATCAGCTCAGGGATGTCAATTCATCGCAACATTTCCATTACGGATAACATAACGATTCAGAACTAAAAAAAGAAAACAATACCAGATATTGGATTGTTATGGTTACCAGTGACAAACCAGTCGTGGCGAAGTCACGCGACATGGGAACAATAATTACAAACTAAGCTAAGACGGAACTGTTTTAATTATCCGAGAATGCCGGGCCGATAATGACTTGGACAAAACGTGCCTATTTTCAATTTGACTGAGCCCATCGACTATACTTAAGACTGCTTGTGCAAAACACAATAATCATTATATCATGAATACGTGATACTTCACGTTTATATCATCAGGTTTGAGACCGAGCATTGATTTCAACTCCGGCATTGCCGTTCGCTAGATTTGTGGCAATTAGAAACATCCGGAACGTATTCAGTGCGGCTGTTGGCGGAAATAGACCATGCGGAATGGAATGGCGGGAAAACCATCGGGTTCTGTCTGCCAGATATCATTATTGACGCCCCCCCCCCTCCCCCCGCTCCCCAAGGAGTACTGTGTAAACAATCAAACTGCTGTAGATCAAACTGCTGAACATTTAATTTGGGAGTTTCATGTTACCAGCTAGGAGTGGTATTTCCGTGACTTTCATACATTTAAAGCCTTCCTTGACACCCTATGTATGCGCTTGGGAGTGTCCTTTGGCGAGTTTCAGACGTCTCCAATACGACATGGATCCGATCTCAAAGAAAGGTCACATACAAGCTCAGACTTCCACATCGTATGTCAAAAGAGGGGGCGTGTCCACAATCCTCTAACTGAGTGGGTGATACAAAACTTAAACTATCGATTTGTGTTACTCATAGATGAACGCTTCAGCGGAGGAATTACTTTATGTGACTACATATTCCAATAAAATTGTCATCAAGACGAATACGCACAAATGTGAATCTTCCTAGCATGGCAATTTATGAACTCAAAGGTATTGGTTCATCTTTCGTGTGAGATGTCGGCAAATGGAAGCCAAGATTGTGTTACTTATCAGCTCCTCCGATGGACAAGCGCACAATTGTTACAGCAGATGTGCATCCCTGGTGTAATGAGTAGAGTTTTTAGCTGCGATCAGACAGTGGTGTATCATTTACATTGTCATCTCAGCAGCCAGCATCTCTATAGCTACTGATCTAAAGGATGACTGGTAATAGTAGCGGAACTGATTCCTTTGACATCACGTAAGGATATCAATATCCGCTTCACTATCTCCATTTCCGAATCAATAGATTTTTTCGTTATTCAATTTGCCATGCCATCTTTCCTTCAATTTGCAGCCTTCAGTCTTGCGGCTTTATGCTGTCATTTACACTGACATCTCTGTTGGGAGATGAACTGTTCGTTATGCAGAGGATTAGGACAGGGACCTTGGGTGGGAAGGTCACGGTCGGGGTCACCACTAGTGAAGCTGCACCATAATTATCAACCAGAAGATTGGATAAACTGGTAAATACTGAATGACTGTAATATTTGCTGACGCACGTAGCCTTCTTCGTGTTATGTTTTACGGCGCTTTAGGACATGAATAAGACAGTACAAGACTCCCTGGATGCTTCTTACCCAGCATCAGTCCATATTGAGTCACTTCTATAGTCAAGAGTGTTTTCCTTCCATGTTTATATGCGGGAAACACGCGTCACTTGTTTTAAATCGATACGTGCCTTCAGTCATCCAGCTTTGTCTAAGAACTGCTCCAATAAGATAAGGCAACCTTAAGGTCTTGTCATGAAACACCTCAACATCAAAGCCACCAGCCTGTCAAAAAGATTCCAGAGAAACATTTTTCGCATGTTCTGTCGGAAATTGTTTCTTGAGTAGAAAGCCAGCAGGTGTTTCACATGAGTAAGAGGACAAAGGTTTGCCTCAGTGTCTGTGGAAGGTTTTTAGCAACAAGAGAAAGATGGCAATCTGTTGAATGGAATGTTTTCACAAGATGTTTGTCAGGGTTTTTTACGGTTGTTGTTGATAAGTAATTGATATTGAGGATTAGATGAGAGAACACATCAATGTTGTACATAATGTTTATACGTCATTCAGAAAGTAAAGGGATGACACCCACCGCGTGTTTGCACCTTAAGCTAAGCTATCACACATGGTACAGGGCAATCTACCAACATCTGGATACACCCAGAATATGGTAAAATGTTCAGTGCACCATCTAAGGAAATTAATGTGTAAACGTCACCTTTATGAACATTTTATCGAGATTATATTGACTGTTGTCCCGTCATATTCACTGAAACAATCATGCTAATTGGTCCCGTTTATGTCGAATGGTAGACAATCTTATCCAGATCAATCAATGCTTCATTCCTGCACGCAGCGATGAGATATGCTTTCACACGGAAATCGTTCATTAGCAGTGATTAATATTTAATAATCATGGTTTATGTTCAGTTTAGGTACTCAACTGATATCTGCCATCGTGCATCAAGTACATTTGCATTTTCGGCTTTGACGAATCTTAGCGACACTTTGGGTTTCACCCTATAGTTGACGACAATCAAACTCCATAGCGTTCGCCTTATCATTGATCAGGAAAGATGATGTTGAAGTTGAAGTTGAAGTACAATTATATGTATGTAGAGCACTGGACGTTTTACGATCTGTGTATGAGAAAGAGCAGTCTCCTTTTTCTCACAGCTATCTCGTCAGGCTTTCCGCACTTACGACTAAGGTTGCTTTTTAGTGTTCTTTTCACCACTCAGCATTCTCCACCTGTCTACTTCTGCTCACCAAGCACATCTACACATGTTTTATAAACCCAGACCTTCTAGCAAGCTCAGGCAAGTGATGGCATGTCCTCCATATTAATTGCTCGATAGAAAAGTGGACTCATTCTTTGATTATCAAGAAGTCCATGGTAAACTGATATGTGACTGAAATGCTGATACCAATTTATCGGTTTTAGTCCGGTGTCCTACCATGATATCCCGGTAGCAAGGAAGAGCCAGGAGGCTGGGAAATATCAAAAGAGGCTGCTTCCCAGATGAACGATGTTTCACCTTTTGTGACCAGTGTCCTAAACCCACCCGTCGTTGATATTCATGAAATCTGGTTTGCTGAGCAGGCTGATATAAAGGCAATACGTGTAAGCATCCGTTTTTATGATAAGGATTGGACATCTTTTGCTCTGCCCGATACGGATATAGAGATGACCACGAACTTATCGCGTCTGCTCAGCCCTGCCCACAGACTAGCCTGCCTAGAACACTTCACACACCTCTACACATGAACACTGTTAGAATATAAAATCGTCTTTAAAACCTCTTTTCTTTCATCAGCGTAGATATCGAAATAAGTATGAAACCATATTCGATCGTACGGTAGGTATTCCTAAAGATGACGGGATATGGTAGCAGAGTGTAGTTTGTATGGTTATGGTCCCAGAATATTCATAGGCGTTGTGAAGAGCCGGGAATTTTAGTTCCTGAGCCTCATCGGTTGACCATTGGGTAGTAAATATTTCTCCCGCGAACAGATTGAACTACAATATTACCATTGCTGACCTATAAGCGGTTGGCTACCACCTCCTCGAAATCTAACCCGAGCCTTTAATGGGTGATATGAATAAAGAGTAGCAAATGCTTTTACTTCAATTTTGTACAGAAAGGCCTAGTGTAAATGTACATGGAGTTTTAGATAAAAGCATTTGCTAGTCTTTATTCATATCACCCATTGTGTCTATTGCATCAATATAACTATTTGCTCCAAAGAACACCAGTGTCCTGTCAAGACTCCTACACATATCATTAACACTAATGTACACGCTGCACATAGGCTGGACCCGGCTTGTTTTCATCCGTTCTATACAGCCAATTCACCACTTCAAAGCCAGTCGTATCCAATTTCAAAGAAAGGAATCCGGATTCTGCCCGAGCTACTGATTGCGCCACAATTACAGTTGACCAGTGAAGCCTTTGAGGCTGGCTCAGACACATTGACCACCGGAAAGTTACCACCAGTGCGAAGCGTGGAGAGGTAGAGGATCGGAACTGTCTGGATAGAGATGATGGATAGATGGCTTTGAAGACCTCAATAAAGTGAGGCTTTGAAGCTGGGCTGGGAACTAGGCGTATAAGCTGGTCTGATGTGTTGGGAGGGCGCAATGGAATACTAATATCCAGCAAAATGTCTGCTTCACTTGATCCAAAGTGTTCTTCAGATAGATCAGGCCAAAGGTACTTGGCTGACCTCTTGTCACTAAACTGAAATAGTGTGATCACAAATAGCCATGTTACACAGCCTTGGGCAGCCGGCGTCGTGGTTGACCTGCTGTACTTGTCACCGTGAAAGAGCAGTTGATAGGCCTTTCCGGAGAACAAGCTAGTGTTGTGCAATACCACTACCTTTTGGGAAATGTGATCAGGTCTCATTCCTGAGTTCAAGTGAGCACCTTTGGCCAGATCGATAAGAAAAACACTATTGGGACCAATCACCAGTGCAGGCGACTCATTTGGCCAATACCACCTGATCGATCGTGTTTGTTATCAATAGTTTAGTGAATGACTTATTTACAACTTGTCAACTGCAGTGGGAAATGTTGTAATGGAAATTTGCCACGCTCTGTGTCAGCTTACAAGATGACAGTTTCAAGGATCGCTCCAGTAGCGTAACCATTATGAAAGCCTATTCCAGATGAGAATTTGGACCGTTCAGACTCTTTCACTTATTGGGTTGCCTTTAAACCTCATTAGAATGCGACTATAAATCAACGATATTAAAGCTTCCAAATAACAAATAAAACCATGTAAACTGGTATATTACAGTTATAACTGTAACTACCCTGACATCAGGATTGGTCCAACTTGTTTTGGACATGATAACCTGATCTCGTTGGAACGCCTTGTCAAAAATGCAATTAAGGAAAAGTGTTAGGCTCGAGATGAAATGCGATAGGCAATGTGGGCAATAATTCTGACCGGTCAAGCAGGAGGTTATTGAATCCAATGTCATAAAGGCGCGATATCAAGAGGACAACTAATATTTGGTGGGGAAGAGAGTCCTTTACAAATACCGCGATACATATCACTTTCAACAGACACATTCTTTGACCTGGTTCGATGCGGTACCGTCCAATCCGCTTAGCAGTTCCATATTACAAACTAATGAAATTAACTTTTTTAAAGAAAAAGTAACATCAGGAAATCTCTCCCACGCCAACATCTATAGATCTGTTTTCCGCATCCTAACATGATCTACATGATTGTAAGTCTGAGGAAATGAACTAGATATTCCAATTCATACGATATTAAATCGATGGCAAAGAATACGTTACATGAATGTTCCTTGAACTTGAGACAGATGATTTCTTGATTGATAAATATGAGAAAGGACAACCAAGCCAGACCCTGTCGCATGAGAAATGAGACTGAATCGGGGTATCTATCCCTTGGACAGGCGGCTGAAAAAGGTACCTCGTTCATCATCGTCTTATTCTGCTTGAAGCAATACATGATCATGACATTATCTTCAGTATGATCTTCATCAGCCATGATAAGAATAGTACGACTGGTATATCTAGCCATGATCTATGAAAACAGGCTTCCCCGTAATCCCACCCTGTGGGGGAATTCAATAATAAGAAGAGTACTACCAATATATCTGTCTCTAGCCATGATCTGTCAGAACACGCAGCCTGTAATGGGAAATTCAATGATACCATATTGTAAAGGTTTGGCGTGACATGTCACAAGAAGGAGTGTTGTCTACTGTCGCCCCTGCTACTCCCACTTGTAGTACGACTCGGATGCCTGTAAGATAATGTAAGGTAAAGATTGTCGCCATCCAGTCATCATTGTAGATTGATTGCTATCGTTGCAGCTTCAAAGAGTGGATGATGGCTATAGCGTACGGTGGTTGATCAAAACACCTACATAATCATTATACTGGCTAATATACATGTACATGTACATGTATTTGCCTTCTTTTGCCATCTTTCTCGTATAGCAGTGATGTCCAATGAGGTTTCATCTACATCAAGATATTTTGACTGGCTTTTTTCTTTGAAGTAACGACATAATCTCTTCTGGGAAAGCCGGTAAGCTTTCGACCCGGCTGAGCCGCGTTTTCATGGAATGTCTTCTCAATGGAGCGCTGATCTAAAGAGTAAAGGACCTTTGGCTTCAACCAGTATAAGAGTCATTGCGAGACCTGAATACAGCCAGACTGCCCAAGGAAGATGTCCATCACCTTATGGTTCTCTGTATAATTATGAAAATGATCAGAACTAGTGCAAGTCGCATCCACAAATTCACTCTATTACCTTTCTTTAAGGTCTCTCTCCATCTACCAATACAGGTCTAGAAGGACACGCCGATTTACGCCCACGCTTAATCAAATTAAAGGAGTCTGATTAAAAGGTGCGCTGCTGTTGCTGAAAAACAGTTCTCTTGTGATTAGATAAACATCAAAGAAAGAACAAAAACCGTGGATGTGATGAGACCGTCAATACTCGATTGTGGTTGATTATTACAAACTGCTGCTTTTGATGGTAAAAATGAGGCAATAAATTATTGTTAGAAAACATTGGCATTTAAGAAAACCTCGATGTAAAAATTTTGATGATGGGGCTTATCACAATTCATAATGAATAGACGAAGAAAAGGAAAGGCTATTGTACGTGACCATTTTGACGTAGACCGCTCAAACCTCGAGCGAATGAACTACGAAGCGAGGTGGCTGTCTGTGTCTCTCCCGATCACGCTGACCCAGCCAACCACTTCCCTCTCTCCTGATTGCACTAGGTGTTTCCCGCTTCTGTTGCAGTGGTTGCCGCGCAGTGCAAGAGTCGACGCTTCCTCGCCGGCAGGTCGAGCTGAAGGATGCGCTGTGTGAGCAGTTCCTTGACATCTCGTGTATCTCTGTACTGACCTGAAGATAGTGAAAGTTGAGACAGATCAGGTCTGTTGAAAGAGCTCTGGACTGTAATTCATCACTGGGGTGTATTGTGATCAACGTGCAGCTGCCAGGTTAACTTTTGCAGTGATGGCAGGCGATCTTCCCCCTCCCTCATCTGCTTGTTTCCATTCCTCAAACATACATCCCTAAAGGTGAAAGAGACACCAGACCATCAACAATCCTGACATGTCCACAGAAATCCTGTCAAACCAAGCAAACCAGTGATCAAACATCGTCACAGGAAATAACCAGGAGCATGTTTTTATCGCAAGATACAGCTTCTTTCTTCAACTAACTCTGTGTTGCTGTTGCTAAATCGCTATTCCCTTGCTATCAGAAGGTCAGTCTCAAACCCAACGTTCATCTTCATAGATGTACCAAGATCCAGGAGTAAGCAAATAAGATGTCAGATGATTCCACCAGCTTGTTACTTTTGTCTGAAAGTACAACTTGTTACACCTGGCAACTGTGAGTCTGTCAAATGAGCCTTATTGTTTCTTGTTGATTATGACAAGATCGTTATTCTAAAGTGACATGTTACTGTACTAGCCCTCTGGGGCAAGGAAAAGAGATTGTAAATTCATATTCTGTCTGTGTCTCTCCCGATCACGTCAACCACTTCCTCCTCTTCCAAGCAAGAATAACTATCTATTAATCTCCTAAATATGTCTCAATCATGATAAGGTACGGCCACTTGTCACACCAATCAATAGTGTGTTTGTGGTATCATCCGCGGGGGGCATAGGTGAATCAATAGATCACCCCGGGCTATGGCTCCACTGATAACTCAATAATACACATCAGTAAGCGTCGTCTGGTACGACCAGTTTTTCTCAAGCGGCCGCCAACCGATGGTGCGGTTTGTGTGCGGGTCGATGAGCGCTGCATGTTTGAGTATCATGTTGGAAAAAGCATTTCCCTCGGCAGCGTGTCAATCCAAGGGGAAGTCGTCGTTTTTTCCAGTCGTCAAAGATGACGTTAATTCGCTTTCCGCATACCTTTTTCTCGCGTATCACCAACCCTTGTCTGCCTCCAGTTATTCGATTATTTTTCGTTATTTTCTGGTTTTGTACAGATGCATATCTCTGACACCTCATCAGTCGTAATCTCAGAAATTAAAAAACAATCTCGAGATTTGTTTTCGTCGTTCGAATCATGAATTTCCAAATTTTCATTCCGACTTAAATTGGGCGATTATTGAGGAGAATGTTGCCGTTTGTTGTACATAACTCTACACTGAAGTAGCCGAGATTTAAAATGGATTCCTTCTTCTGGATGACAAGTTAACAATATCGTAGTAAAGCTGAAACGGCTTTGTACACAAAGCGCGCTTCATGAAGTACAACATTTTCAATTGTCTTTTAGATCGAATCCGCTACTTCAGTCGTGGTTGATGCAGGTTTTTTGCTTCGTGTATGACTGGTCTACTTGTGGAAGGTTCGGGAGTTTAAAAATCCACACCATTAACACCATCGGTTTGTTTTTTAAAAGATCCAACACAAGAATAAGTGCAGATACGGGAGACCATTTTTTCACCGTACACTCTGAGTAACGGCGCGGCATCAACTTGGCTTTCGACTGCGTTGCCCATTTCATTCGTCCTAATACACCTGCCAAGCAATTACAAGATTCGCCTATTGAAACCCTGAGAGTGCGAACTCTCCTTGGTATTACCTCTTGATACTTGGAGCGCGGTAGAAGTTGAAAGCACCAACCCTCCTTTCTCCCTGAGAGAATATCAGCATCAAAGTTGTTTGGGGCAGCAATGTATGCGCAATTTGACACTTTGATTCTGCTTCTCATGCATATCTTGCGTGCAGCCTACCGCGGCAGCAAATTTTCATCTGAACTGTCAAAGCGTGGCTCTCTGCGATTTGATTAATATATCATGATAAAATCCCCTCCGTAAACTTGTTATCACAGCCTTCCTTGAGATGCTACAAGATGCAATCTCATCGTAACACAGTTTATCCTACTTGCATCGTTACAAGTATCCAAGTATTGGTGTACTAAGCTAGCGGAGAAGGTGATCAGTCATTCGCATTGGCTTCATTTTGATACGTATTCTTGCAAAGTTGCAAATATTGGCGCAGACTGTGATCAGTAGTAATTTGTTCTACTTGCTCTCTGTCAAATGTATTTGCGCAGTTACAAGAAAGTGTTCTTGCGCTGATAGCTGAGACAGATATGAATACATGCCATCTGTCTTCTTCCCGCTATTACAAGTCTCCTTGCAAAGACACAAGCAGCCGTGCACTAAGCTGGAAAGGACAGAGTAACCATACCAGAATAACACTAACAACATCCAGTAGATTAGTCATTTAATTGAAACTCGCTCCTTACATGTTTCTATCACAGGATAATTATGAAGATGTCTTGTTTTTGATTGAAAAAGCTATGAAGTGATAAGAGAGAAGTGTTCTCGTTTCGTAAATCATCTTATCTTGCTTAAACAGCTTACGGCGGGTCAGTGTTGGGTGAACATGGGTGCTGACTCTCCATGTTGACACGGCACAGACGAGATGATGTGATTGTGTGGCGAGAATCGGGTTTCCGAATAGCGAAGCAATATCTAAAAGCAATATTGTACATGACGGCAAAGTCACAGTTTGTATGTTGTGCCGTATATTGTCATTCAAAACATTGGCCATATGAGCTGTCAAAGCAAAGACAGGATCGATGTTGATATTAACACCAATGCTTGTCACCAATGTGGTCATGGGCCCGATGCTCAGTCGGACCCCTTCCTAATTCAAGAGAGAGGGCGATTCTCTCTCGCAGGCTCGGTTTCGTTCTAGATTTAATCACATCAGTTTGGGAGCAATGACATAAAAACTCTCTTTATATCTTCATAAACGTGAGGCTGATCCGACCCCATCAATCTACCATTCATAACACAGGAGTCTGACAAACGACCAACAGATTATACCCTCCTCTCTAACTTTCCAGACAACATCTCATCTATGTTGCTTCTAGTCTCTGTGCATTAGTATACAGTGTCCGTTATGAGATACGTTATTCATACAGCTCAATGCATCGTGAAGGTGTCATTCGGCCATGATGGTTATCCAAAGTGACAATCATGCCGTCACGCTTTCAACCCCTTCAAAGGCGAGATGTGATAGGTATCCCTCATTCATCATCCGGTCACTCACGCTGCTGACACGAGATTGCCAGGGAAGGCGCCTATAATGTTTTGATAAATCCAAATACAGGGTACAATTATGTTATGATACGAGGTAATGTTGGCGGAGAACAGATATAAGATACGAAATGCATCATCAGACCAGCATTCTATGAAGAACTGTACATTAGTCTTTCGTTGTTTCACAGCACCTTTACACAACCAGTTTGATGTTTGCTTTGAATAATGATGGCGCTTCGCCTGTTCTAGTTGATGTTAGCATCATCAATCCCATCTGCAGTTTCATAAAAAATATTCTATTAAATTGTTTCCCCCATGTCAGCAGAGGAAACCTTCAGCGAATGAACCTTTCGTCTGTTTACGTTATCTCGATGTTTCTTGCTTCCAAGTGGGCGTCTTATGTCAGTACTTGTAGCAGTATGTTTCCTGAGTTCAGATAATCTTGGTCAATGCTTTCAGTCGTCACAATGGAATCATATCTTGTGCATTTCTTCCTCATGAAATATTCATGGTTAAGAAGGTGCACTTAAAGCAATATACACTGTATATCATTCTGATTATCAGTTCAAGTGTACAGCCAGATTTTTTAACTTGCTGTCGCTGATACATATGAATATTGTATTGAGTTTTGCTCTGTGTTGCGTCGCATTGCATTGCATTGTGTTAAGTACAAGAGACACAAAGCGGTGGTGTTTTGGTATCCATCATAACAGCAACAATTAGGGAGCGAACAATCCGTTCGCTGCTAAAGCTAAAGAACAAGAAACAAATGATACTAAGACCAGGAGATGTTGTCGAGACGATATGATGAAAAGACCTGTTGCCGATATTGAACGTGGTCTACTCATCTCACTTTTGTGTATTTGATCGTCTAACATTGTTCGCTCAATCAGAAAGACCTAAAAAGACTCATGCAAGCCTGTTTAATTATCATCTCAAAAGCTACGTTCATCCAGAAGAGATTTATTGACGACCTTATCACCCCTCTAATGTTTCTAAAGTGGTCACTGGGGTCATAAAGACAGATTAGATTGAGGTCTAAGTGCAGATGGTATTAAAGACTAGGCATGGTCATCCTGCCGACTCATACTCAATCGCGATTATCTGGTCGGGTACGTGACCGGAGCAGGGCTAAATCACCAACAGGGAGGTGATGACTTCCAGTCTAATCACTGATATTTCATTGAAAAATTTATACCGCCTTGGTATCAGTAGGCATTTGAAGATATCGAGTCGAGAGATTTCTATGAAGTTTCGGTCTAAATCTGCGCTTAGATTTTTCGAAGGGGCAAACTTTGCCCTTTTTTCTTTTTGCTGAGATTTGGGTTTCAATTCATATCAAATCGATGTTCATGTTTATCAACTTCCTGCCTTGTTATGATATGATCGATGACTATATATCTCAGCTGCTCTTTAAGCCAATGATATGAATCGTAATTCGTGACGATTTCGACTTTCAGCAGACCAGGGTTTTCTCGTCAATTCATTCTCGTCGATTTATGGACATGTTTCCTACCATCGCATCGCAGTTTTCAGTCACGCAAGAAACCATTATCATGGAGGTATCGATCGGTCGAGGGCGTAGCCATGGTTAATTTCAGTTTTTCTGCAATGCAGGCTGATAGCTGGAAACACTCAACCCACGCTAACAACGCTCTCTATCTCTTTTCATAATTCGCGTTTTTCCTCTCATATCTGAAATAAATCATGATGAAAGTCACAATATAAACAATATGACATTGTAACGCATGCGTACTTATAAAGCAAGTCACCATCCAGGTTTCCATTGGGTTTGTGTTGGTGCTAACCTTGAACACTAGCATGTACATCCGGAGTTTGTATCCAAATTTAGGTTATTCAGGAATGAAGTTCGATTGAACTAAGGCTCCGCTTCTTCAGGCCCTGATGTCTCCATCATGACTTTCTAACTTTCACCACTTCCACACAGATAGACAACTGATCATTTGTTCGGTCTGAGCTCGTCTGAGATTGGACGATGCAGCGAGGCATCTCTCATATTGATTGAAATTAATTCTTCCAGAAGAAT
Source organism: Lineus longissimus (assembly GCF_910592395.1). Lineage (NCBI taxonomy): Eukaryota > Metazoa > Nemertea > Pilidiophora > Heteronemertea > Lineidae > Lineus > Lineus longissimus. The sequence continues at coordinate 28,865,224 of NC_088308.1, forward strand.
TTGCGAGTAAAAAGCTGTGGTTCGTCTCGGGCTCTAGTGACCCACAAGTGACATCCGTCCATTTCTTGATGAGCTCTTCCGCAAATCAGGATTCCATCGCATGTTTCGTACTTAAGCCGCACATTGTCAGAGAGCAGCCAAGGTAGCAAGCTGCCGTGGTAACGTTTTTGAGTGTTTGAGTGTTTGAGTGTTATGCTACACACATATGCTATTTTCAAGAGTCTGGCCTTCTAAGTGGCTTTTAGAAAGCCAATTGTATGGAATCATCAGAGGGTCATTAGTGTCGTACCACACTCCAATACCTTTCTTTCGTAAGCTGGCAGCATTCTTGCAAAACCTGAGCCTGCATTAATGATTGACATCCTAAGCGTAATTGCGTCATATCGGCCCCGCTGGCATCATTTTTGTGATGCTTGCAAGAAGTCATTCTGGTGCTGTGACCTCGTAAGTGTAAGTCAAGCATATATAGTGACCTCCGGCATGACAGGCAGTGAGTAATGCCCGCAGCTATGCCCATTCTCTTGAGAGTAGCTATACATGTCCATAGGAAATCAATTAGCTTGAGTATTTACTGATAATCGCCCGAGGATTTCGTTGAAAGCGTTCGTCGACTTATAAACCATTAAAATCAATTTGATATCAATTCCTTAATATGTATGCTTGAGAGGAGACTGTCTCTCGACCGTAAGTCGTAAGCCGTATTAAAGTTGCCCGTGATACGGTTGGTCGCTTCCAGCATATAGCCCAATGTGATGAGATTCGAATTGACTTCGCTACCGGCGAGAAGTGTATGGGCATCTGGCGAAGGAAGTATCATTAGCTCTGACATAGATTCACTCACTTTGAAATCTCAAGCTTTTTAAGGCGGAGCACACACGACACATCCGAACTCATTGGTTCTTTATGGAGTGTTTTCACGGCCAGACATGTTCAACGCCTGGCTTAACTGAATCAAATGCAGTCATGGTCAGTTGGACTTTCTTTTGTCTGCCCATCCAGCATGGCAGGTTATGACGTCACGCGAAACCACTCTACACCTGTTTATTTGGTCAACACACAGCCCAATTGGGCACACGTAATCAAATTACACACAAGCCTATTGGCTAAAAAGGATTACTACTATCGCTGGGACCATACTACCGTATTACAAGACTTATAACAATAGAATCACTGGTCTGAGAAAGTCACCAGAACCCATACTAGGTCTTTATCGTTACCTACAACAAGACAATGCCTCCAGCAACAAACATCTAAGCCAGTTAGGTAATGCATTGTACTGATCACACTACTTGGGCATTAACACACGTTTGCATAAGCAGGAGTAGGGAAGTAATAGAGTCTGCACTTGGTAGTGTCGAACGTCCTTGTTCTGGCGATCACATGATGAGACCTTGGTGACCATCAGAGATTTAGGAGATTGTTGATGTCTGGATGATCCATTGTCATTACCATGCTCACCCATGCACTTAGCAATGTTGTCGTCATCATTACTCATTTTGTTGGTAAAAAAGATCGGCTGCTCAAACATACCAAAAGAGACTTGGGGTTAGTTAAAGAGCAGTGCTTAGAACCGGTGTGACAGCGGATATAGTCCCCCTGGAGTCATAGTCCGGTAGCATTGTATTTGACCAAATAAGCAGCATGATCTATTGTACCGCTAACCCTAACCAAAACATTTAGCAATGCGGGCTATTGTTACACGGACTATCAGCCCTAGGACTACTATCCCTTGCACACCGGCATACTTGCTTATCAATCGCGACGGTTATCTTCCCGTCGACATGTAATGTACAGTAGCTCCTTTGTGATCGTTAATGCCAATCAGGAGCGCCCATATCGCGTTAGGAGCCATTAATACAGCCAGTATCTAAACACGTGTTGAAGATCGTGTCGTAATTGATGAAGTAAGCCCTCTATCAGCTAAACGGTTCTTGAATGGCCGCATAAATCAATTTCGATTGGTCGATACAGGCGAGGGTATCATTGACTATGGCTTTGTTATACAGTAGCAAAGGACATTCATCCCAGTGAGATCATATCGGTTACTATCAGAAAATACAAGCTTTTGATTTATGGTGGGGGTCATGGTAGAACCTATATCAAGACTGAACAATAAGAGTTGTGGTCTATGGTCTATATGCATTCTTCTTCATCACAGCAGTCAGGAAGTTGAAAGAGCCAGGTGCTCGTTGGCAGGCTGAAGAAGGAGTCAACAACGAACGCATACCTTTAAACGTGTCTGATAAGGCACTTTTCATTCTTCAAAAAGTTACTCTTCATTCCAGAAGCTTTTGACTGATCTGTAATGTGATGTGTGATGTGATGTTTTAGGGCTTTCTAATGAACAGCGCAGATGGTATCATATCATGGTTTCTCCATTCCTTTTTCATAATACTACATAGTAATACTGCGGTCGTTAATGCACCTTACATTGCATGCAAGCGTATCCAGTCAATGAACAATCCAAAAAAAGTAATTGCGCTAGCGCACACCTTCTGTGAGATTCACATGACGAGCATACAATTGAATTTAATATCACCAGGATTATTAAGGCAGCCAATATTCTGAGATAAGTCTTTTGAACTCAGTTCTTTGTCTGATTCGATATCATGATATTACACGTTGAAGGAAAGACAGAGTTATCGTCATAGGTTAGAGATTGGAATATACATGTATACGTCTGCATAGTTTTGTTGTCATTTGGCAAATAAGGGTAGCGTCTCCAACATGATATCGCTGGGCTAGCCAATCATGATGGACTGCAAACATGACTTTACCCCGTTCTTTATACGGCCCTGATTAATCTCAATAAAATGATTGACTTTCCCTTGCGCTGCCAAATAAACATGTCCCTTTCGTGTCCTATGCGAATACGCCACATTGATGTTGAGAAAAATGCGCATCATAAGGCAGGATGTATTCAACCAATCTGGCGGAGACGACATTTGCAGTAATGAGACACTTCTTATCGATTAAACATAGATTTGAAATGGGCCAACGGCAAGAGAAGGAGAAGCCACACTTTGAAAGTAAACAATAGGATGACTAATCCCATGATACAGGACAAAATAATCCGTCTGTCATACACATGCGTCTGATTACAGTGATCACATGGCATCAGTTGACTAAAGGCACACTTTGAAATTTAACTTGATAATCCGAAGAAAGCTACAACTTTCCTTGTGACACTGTATCTGTCCAAGTGAGGTAATACTGTAACTGTGTTTACCCATTCTATCAAGTCATCTCGAGCGCTTGATAATTTACAAGAGAAGCCATTCAGGCATAGCCTAAGTAAATGTCACCAAGTTTGGAGAGATCATGAATATTGATGCGGTTTCCGTTGAGACGGTGAATTATACAGGATAACACGGTTAATCTTCTGATCGGAGCAGCTAAGCGTGATTCTCCTCCAGGGGAAGTGGCGAGTCACACCTGACGGGAAAGGGTTAGTGCTAAATACTGAACCAAGAAGGTAGTTTCAATACAGGTAACGTGTTTAGAACAGTCCTTCCAAGTTATCGTCGTCATATCAGAGACATGTGCCTGTCTGGAACCTTTCTTTAACCTGATTTAGGGAGACAGTTTTCAATAACATTACAATGATTTAGTCAGTGTTCATGTCGTCCGTCAAATGATTGCCGAGTTACGTGTTATCTGTCATGTTCTCATAATTGGTAGCTGAGTTGGTAGTCTTCCGTTATCATCTGACTTGGTCATGCTTGTAGTCTTTTGCTATCATCAGAATGAGTTACGATGTTCTCTACTGTTAGCATCTGACTCGGACACACTTGGTAGTCTTCCGTCATATTATCTGACCAGGTTGCCTTCAAAGTCGTAGTAAGGTGCTTTTGACAGTCCTCGGGCCTCCGCAGTTAGCCCTGTTTTCAAATCGTTCAGAAAGCTTGACGAGTTCTTCTGCAATTGCACATGACTTTTCTAACAAAATCCGAAGTTGAAGTTGTCAGTTGTATCACACTACTCTTGGGACCTGTTTCAAAACACCCTACATATCACGCTAGTACGTTGACAGATCTCTCCAGATTAACCTGTCCGAATCAGACCATAATTAATCCTATAAAGATCCCCTAGATAAACTAGAGCGGCAATACAGAAGAGATATTGCTCACATAATTGCCAATATAAAAACAATGTAAACCATTACGAGCTCTAAAAATCCAATAGAGTCATAGCATCATGTCTTGTTGGTCGTTGTTGCAGCATGACTGGTATTTACATGCGCCATTGGATAACGCTAACCGGTCCGTTTCCGATGATTATTTATTTGACTCGCCCGATGGAATAATGGTTTACTCAATGGACTGTAGGCCGTGCGATGTCATATTAGATGCGAGCAGTTGCCTTCTCACTCGGTGTAAGCCTCAGCCAATTAAGTGCATCATTGATTGTTTTTTATGCAGCTTGAACCCTACTGTTGTCTTTTCATTCGACAAAAGGATTTGATGTACTTTTGATGTACTTATTGGCTGAAGTAGACAGCATCGCCACACGTAGGATTTGTGTTACGACCCTGGTCTAGCAGTTCGTTACATGGTAGCAGAGCGTAGTTTCGATCTACGGACGTCTTGGTCATGGGCCCAGCACGCTTCCACTGCGCCACTCTAGCGTGCCGTACCATACTCGTCCTCACTGCAATGACTCTTGATACGAGCGTTTAACTTAAGCCTTAATCAGCAATATATGAGCAATATAATTCATCAATCGAGAAGAAAGCATGAGCAATGAAAGCTTACTCTGATGGATTAAACTGATGTGGAACTGGAGACATGGAGTCAACTGGATAAGAACGTCTTTGACGTGTTTAATTGGTTTTAGCTGAAGGCGACGAGTTCCCTTTGAAGAGCTCCAGGGCTTCTCTCGCGGATGGCGTTTGATAGGACCTGGAGGGCCGTGACCCCCAGCTTGACTTATTTCATGTTGGTATTTTGACAACACACTACTGCAATCACGCCTAGTCAAGCCTAGCTTCATCCTGATGAGTTACTGAGACATAAAGAACCCTCGCTATGGTCGCTTTCAATTGCACTTACTCAAGTATTCAAATACTATGGAGGAACTTACTAAAACTTTAAGTACTTCAGTTAAACTGAAAAGGACCTTTAATGAAGTTTTCTCTCGACCACTTAACCTACCAATGGACGGATTGAAGATTATTTGAATGTGTGCCTTTCTAAAAACCTTTTACTCCATTTCGACAGGATGCCAGCCTCCGATTCTGTCACATTGCATTCTGAGTTAGACATCAGTGTCACTTAGCCTCTCTTACCCGCCTAGTAAGGGTAATCCAATCATGGCAAGGATCATCTTTCCTATCCTATTATATGTAATGCGGCCTTCCGAGAGAGATTTCACTGTCCTTCAATATCTTCGCGATATGGCCAGAGGCTCTAGCGGCCCAAGAGCTGCCCACTAAGTCAGACATATGAAGCTATAAGCTCGTTTTCACGGCTCAGCAATCCACCGAGACATTTATCTTGTTTACAACTTTGATGGCAAAGAATCTCACTACTGGTGTGATACTCTAAAGGCGATGGCGCGAACAACGGCTACCTTCGGAATTTAGAATATCGAAGATGATATAAATCGCTCCCCCTTCCCAACAGTGCTGTCCTAGTATTTGTCGGGCGTCATCATGTCATCATACATTTTCGTTAACTGAAACAAAACTAGCGATACCAGACTGCATGGGTGTCATTCTGCCGTGGATTCTGGTCGTTCAAAACTCCCATGTTTTAATGAAGTTGTTCTGAAACCATGTCAGACAAGATTGATTGATTAATTCAATTTGGTGTCGAGACAGGTTAACAATGGATACAGTCGCGATGAAATAAATCTAAATATGAAATCGATTCGATGGATAAAAGCTGTCCGCAACCATGACTGATTACCTATAAATTTCTCAGATTCCAGCGTGTGGGTTTCTTTGACTGCACCACGTCCGTCACCGTCCCCCTCGAAAGAACTCTTATCAAAGAAACCCTATAACGGGTATGAAATAGTTAGAGGCATCCGGTCATTATGCGATGGACTTTTATTCCGGCCCTCAAATGCATGTCAAATATTGCCAGTTGTAATTTAGATAATTCCTTTGAAAAATATGATTAACAATGGCAACTCAGTGGTCTGTATTGTTGCTTTTGAGGGTTGTACAAACAGGGTTCTTTCGCTGCAAAGTGGGACTGGGAATGTTGCCCGTGAGCAGAATCTCCAGCAGGGCAAGAGAGAGATATAAATAGGGCATTATATCCGCAAAACGTTCTCCCTATACTAGCCTGTTGAGTTGGGTTATTCTGCTTCTTAGAAAAACCCTTGACTGCCTGACTTCCTTGCCACAGTCAGGAATAGCTTTTTCCTCTGTCATTGCTCACGCGTGGACGTTGTCGAATCTTTCTAAGAACCTGTGAAGGGTGTCCTACAAAGGATAATATTCCAATTAGCAGATGGACATGGCAAATAATTTCTCGGCACCAGATAGCAAAAACTAAATCACCTCGTGTTATCCGCAATTTTCATGAATGTCATGGTATGATAGTGGTAATTGTACCATATGCATTTCAGAAGAGCTACAAGTGCACCTCCACGAGAGGCGAAACCTTCTTATAAAAGCGTGAGTGCACCTGCTTACTCGTACTGTCTACTCATCTTTCATCAGGAGACTGGCTTATTTTGTTGACAGTTTTGGGAAGCTGCAAGTTCAAGATCATTGGAGAGCCCGCGGCTCTGCTCGGCCGTGGAGCCAAACCTGACCGCCGGGCATGTTGATGTCCTCCTCATCTGATGTCGATCTCTCTCTTGACGCCCTCTTAGTGCAACCAGAACCTAATAACAAGATCAAATCGAACACGAGTTGCCTTAGCCTATTGCTCTCCAGGATGGCTAAGTATCTCCGCGTTTTATCCTTAAGCGGGAATTCCAGCGCCGATGAAAGCCATGGACTTGCAGATTTAATTAATTTTTCGTTGCCGACCCTTCCTTCCTTCTTTAGAGCAATTCACATCTCTATAGCAGCTTTCGGTAATTGATGATTGCTTGCGGTTGGTTCAAAAGGGTGTCGCCATCATGTTCAATATGGCTTTGTGAGATCGTAGATGTCCATGGTGAGATCATGCCGTCAGGCGATTCGGGTCAAATGCTACTTAAGGTACGGTAAGCGTACTTGAACCATTCTCATCTTCAGAGATTGAGGTAAACCTCCCCATCAGTAGCATACAGGAACCACTACAGTTTCATCAGTTTGTTTTTCTGTTACCCATATCTCGAAAACAAAATCGGGTTCCTAGAATCTATACATGATCTCTATCCACAAGGCAATCCTCAATGTACTCATAATAAGAGTGGACGAAACCATAATCTTTCCAATATTGCTTTCATAGAGTGTTTTCTTTGATCTTATCGCCTAATCCAGGGTTCTATGATAATCTTCTCATCCGGGATTTTGGCCTCCTTTGACGCCAATCCGTTTCGACACAGATTCTTTTGAACAGCACGACACAATGCTGGACATAGAGAACTGGAGCAGACAGCGTTTTTTTTTACATTTCTTTTCAGAATCAATATGAAATACATGTATCAACCGTACTAGAAGTCATTATTGATCCCGGCGTCATCATTTATCTCACATCTTCACTGCACCCCGCTGAACACGGCTGCTTGTACCTTCTGACTTGAAAGCATCTTGGTCTGTAAGGCGTCGGTTAATATTACAAAACGTGCGCCATATTCCGACACTTGCACCAGTGGCTAATGCTGTCCTGGATATCGAATCTACACATCTTTTCCCGTCTCTGTCTATAAAAGACACACAATAAAACCCTACATGAAGAGCATCATCGTTCACCGAATCGTTTGTCAACAACTTTGTGCTATTGGTGCGCTCGCGTTTAATTGCCATAACATACCGCTGGTATTACAATGAGTAGCATGGTCGGGTTCTCCCTGCAGTAACCAAGCGACTGGTGGAGAAGACGGATGCGACTCATCTCTCGAGCTCGTCAATAGCGAGATCATTGGAATCAACCTGAACCTATTAGTAAATTGACGAATTGTAACGTCTCTTCAGCTTCCTACCCTAACTGAGATCGCCAGCAACTGGTGATTAATTTTTGCGAGTGGCTGAAATTCAATTTGGGCGGCTGAGCGCAGTCAACGCTGTCTTCGCTATCGATTCGCACCAGTTGCGGGATGTTCTGAAGGCGGTGGCTTACGGCGTTTTTCTTCCTTTCATCAGATTTCTGCCAAAGGATTTTAAATTTGAATCGACGCGATAAGTTTGTGACAGTTATTTTTCTGGTGGGCGAATCTTTCTTTGAACTTAACATTTGGATACTATCATCTTGTCTTTTTAAGTGAATCGACGAAGCTGTAAGAAGAAGTATATTTGAGAGAATTTCGAAAGTTATGAGTCTGACAGGCTTGACTTACTTGTTCTAAGTTTGTTTATGAACAATAGGCTACGGTGTTCTTCCGTAAGCTATTGCATTTGTATTTTAGACCTTCGGATTCTACTGTTGATACAATCATCAAACATTCTCCGCCAAGAGAGTAACCACTTGGTACACCGGACTCAATGTCCACATCTACATAGTGTTTCAGTTGTTAGTTAAGTTGAACCAAAACCGGAGTATCGCATTGGTGTAACGTTACCATACAAAGAGGATTAACTGTTGCTGTCGGTGTAAAGCCAGTAGGTTTGAAACTGGAACTCTTTATTCCTGATACAGATGACATTTTAGTGAATACTGACACGGATACAAGCAAAGGAAGAACTGAGGGTAGCAGGTAAGGACGATATGGTTTATGGTTGTAAACATCATTTGTAAATAATTACAGCGCTAATAATATCCGAGTCCCATCCCTCGATAACAGAACTCCTCCGTGATTAAACCTCCAGCTCAAGGCCAACACCGTCATATCTAGCTGACCATCAATGAGCCCCTGATGATATCAAGCGGTGTATGTCATGGACTCACCCTGAAGCCATTAGTCCTGATATGACCATTCCTCGTGACATTCCGGCTCCCGGGGACATTCTGTAGTGCAGGGTATCAAGTGAACATCATTTCACCCGGCAGATGACCTGTCATAGCATCTTAATGACATCATACATATTAGTGAAAGTGCACTGTTTATAATGTTAAACATGCTGATTGATAATGTAAGTGCTTTATTTAATGATACACAACAAACCAGTCCCCTTGGGAGTTGTGGATCGGAAACCATATGCAAGTAACGTTATTGGAAAAGTGCATCCTCGCACTTGAAAGCCTGAAGATGCACAGCCAAGGGGCAGTGTGACTTTCATTTCGCGCATGTATAATTATATGGGAGTGATACACCTTTTCAGGTAAAAACGTACTCGTTTGCCGGACTGGAGTCGTCTCAGTCGTCTTTTACAGAGTTCACGCTTTCACATGTAACGCGTCACTGTTCACTTTTCATGCGTGACATGAAGAACAAACAAGTCATTTCCAAAGATCGGGCTATATTCGATTCACGAGGTCACTTTCCACCCTCGCGTCGTGTTTTCAAGCCTGAGTCAGTTACATCTCTACTTACAAGTGACAATGAGAATCCTTTATAACTCCGGCCTTAAAGGTAAGGCCAGTCCCTTACAGTCGAGGAATTCATGAACCAAGGCGTCACTTGACTTGACTTGTACATGTAAGCTTTGCCTCACTAATGGTAGCTCGGCCTGCTTTGGTTCCCCGGACCAGGTTTTTCAAGCACCTGTTCCGGTGGGAAAAAAAACGCCAGAAGTTTACACATGCAAAAAAATGGATCAGATATTTCAAATTTATTACCAGTGATGATTAAAATGTGAGCCTTCTGTTCCAAATGATATACATTTCTATATTGTCCCTGTACAGTATATGGATTATTCATTCACTTAGTGTAAGACTTGGTGTCTTATTGAAAGTTTTTCTCTCATTAAATCCGAGGTTCCTCTTTATAAATGATGTCCATTGCATGATATAGATGTGTTATGGCATGTATTGTAAGTAGGAACGCGTGCCTCTGCATGCAGACATTCATTAGGGAGAGATTCTGTTTCATTATTAAAGGCAACAGATCATTCCAGTTTCTCTAAACTATTTCTGATATGAATTATACATGGCAAATACACCATGCAGTCGTATACACTATTCAGGCGTGGTTTTGTTTTAATCCGTTGTTGTATGTTTCTAGATCGCTCTAACTATAAGTATCATACACATCATCGTTATAAATCACAAACAGCACTGAATTGATGCGTTATGGCGTATAAATCAACGTTGACTTGCCTGGGAAAATCTGGGTCTTATTTTGAATAATTATCTTGGAGAGGATTTGCTGAGAAGTTCTTTATAATCAATTGTGATGTTTTTCGTAAAATCTTAATTGAGCAGGTTCCATCTTGGCTTGGAATTTTGATGTGAAGTGATGACAGTGTCTGCAGCGCGATACCAGTCTTGCTTGAAGTCTTAGCATTCAACAGAGCCATCTTTCTGGCCTGAAACCACATAGCTGTCTCATAAACAATAACTGAGAAACTGCCAAATACAGATATTAATGCACTTGAAGTCGATGAACTATTCTTTGAAGCAGCACTGTCTTGGGAGAAGGGATGCACAAGAGAAGAGGTGGTATACAATCAATGGAAACCCCCTCATCTCATCTCAGACAAAGATTAGTTTGAACATAGCACGGGAGCCTGGCATGACACGAAATTCATAGCCATGAAAGAAGTGCATGCAGTTCTAAGGCCCAGAATATTGAGACGTTGTCACTTACTCCTCGGCTGCTATCGATTACTACATGTAGGCATATTCTTTAGTATCCTTTATCATCTTGTTGATAAGGGTCCCTTCCCCACGGTGTCATGTTATGTTATAGATATTCGTCTTCTTCCATACGTATCAAAGGAGCCAAGCTTTGCTCCTTGATGGCAAAATCTTAAGCCGCGTCATAACGCTGCTGTTGGAGTCACAGCACTTAGTCTCATCTAAGTAAAAGGACGACCTGTCTTTCTTGATATATCAAGACCTAAATGTGACATTATACCTTTAGCGTCAAGAGCTTCCTATAGAGAGCACGCACAGCCGTTGGCCCAGGTGTATGAGGTGAAGTGACTGACATCTGATACTTCGGTATTCTTTAGACCCATCACTTACCGATTCATTTAGAAGTACAGACACCAAGTAAGATATGCTAAATTTTCCGAGTCTGAAAATCTGGCATTAGGCTTCCTGGCGTTTCATGTTTTGCTGCCTTGGTTTCTCAATCATAAGTTTGATTCTAAGTTTGAGCCATCACTTTCTGTATGACCATTATCAGACCTACTTGGACTGGCATACGAGGCAGACAATCCAGTGTAATGCTAATAGTCTCTTGGTAAACAAATATTTGTATGAGTAAGATGTAATGAGATTATATAATGACATGAAGAGAATCTGGCCGGCTCATCATATCAGCCGATACAGCAGTGGGCGACACACGTACAAGAGGCCTCGCCAACATTTCCTCGTACATGAATGAACACAGTTAAATACCTTGTTCAAAGTGATTGGTACACGTGAGTGAAGGGAGTGTATCCGTCTTAAGTGAAAGAAAATAGATCAATAGCACAACTTTTATTTCCTGGGTTATTACGAAACTTGTTTTCGGCTTCACTGCTTATTATGGTAATTCCATAAAGCGTGCACTAACAACAATGGGTACATGGGGAAAACACTCAAGCATTGCTTGTTGTAAAATTCAATTTCAAAATACTCCACCAAGCATGCAACCTGGGGAACCATAGAAACCACATAGCGTGCCTGGGTTCATCAGTCATGCTAACTTTAGGGTCAGAGTACTTGGTTACTCTTAGCTTTAGGGTTCATTCATTGAAAGCTACATCCATCTGGGCTGGCCGTAGAGCGGGGTCCAGACGTCTGATTGTGTGATCAGTTGACACGTGAATGAGCTGCAAATGTATCACATTGTTTATCATAATGACAAGTGTGAAGATGGCAATCTTATTACCAAGAGTCAACGTCATGTCAGCTTTAGACTTAGAAACAGACGACAGGCGAGGAAATCAAGCTGCTACAATGTTGAGTTGAGGCTACGTGCATCTATTGGTTGAGTCTTGTGTGGATTTATGCCCGAGATCGTGACATCCAACAGATAGAGTTTCAAAACACTTCGAGTATTTGGCCAACATGCGTTTGGATGAAAGTGACAGAAATTCTCTCGAGGAGTATATAGGCCACCACACCCCACTTCGTTTTCGGCGCCAGCCAGTCCTCAGCTCTCTATGAACGGTGTACGATAATTGAAATGTCTAATCGGTGATTAGTTTACCGAAATGCTATGAGAATGTTTGGAAATTTTCTGACACTGTGAAATTGTTAGGTTTACATCGTCTCTGCAAACAAAAGCCTGTAAAGAATTGATTGTCATTTTCTCCAGTGAGGTGGATCGGTCACTATGCAACCATTCTACTCCCTGCCACACAACAATCATCGGGTACATTCCGACGATTAGTTCAATGTATTCTCTTGCCATCATCTGCGCTAGCAATCAAATCGACAATATGTCAGACAAATCAGTTTGATTGTGTACCTGCCGTCGCTGTGCAAGAGGTTTCCTGTTTGCTTGAATGTTTTATAGATTCTTCTGGCTGATGGTTTTGTCTCATTCAACCAGAGTAGAATCGCCGGATATGCTGTCACGGCTTGCAAAACAGATTCCCACGAATGCAGCATTTTGCTTGAACAATGCATACTTCAGTGTAGGTGCGGTTGTTCTCAACTGCTAATAACCATTGGCATTTTGAAACGCGCAGTGGTTTTGATGAATGGGTTCCTGTCATTCCAAGTGGCGTGGTGGTAAGGATCGATCTTTGTGAAGCACCAGCTTGTCAATGTTGAGGGCGCGGGTTCAACTCCCGAACAATAGGTTGAAACTCTCTGACACCTACGTTCTCATTTCGATTACTACATGTAGTTTAAAGAAATCGTCGTCTGGCTGTATCGTTTCCTCGCCCCAATATCGGCCCAGTTGACACTGATATCTCAATTCAATATATCTCAACTAAACAGATGATATTTTTATTTTGCTTTTAATAGAATCGAGGAAGATATTGAAACCAGCGACAGATTCGATTGCAATCACTTGATAAAGTACAATATTCATGTCTTAATGTCAGCGCTGTCTATTGGTTATTCCCCTTGGTGTCGATAGAGTTTCCAGGCCAAGACATCCACTGAGCCATCCCGTCCTTTGAAGCAAGCTAAGCTCGTAAATGTATTATCTGAAACATCAGAAGTGGATGAAATTGACGGGCTAAGATCCTTTTGGCTAACAAGTCTAAAAGGTGGGATCTCTAAGTTGAGTCACGCCTCGCCAATCCTTCCACCTCACAAACGTACAGACAACCAAAGGACAGTGCTTCTAAAGCATTCCTGTAGACTGATGAATAATACTTTCAATTGCATTGGAGGGCGCCTTTCCGTGTCTTTTGTCGATTTATACCCTAGCCTCTTTGATGTCTTCAGATTACTGAGGTGAAAGCGAGGGTAAGAGCAGCGCCATCCTTTGTGAGCAAAAGGTGAGCTATTCATACCGGCCGAGAGGGCTGAGGCTACCTACCTTTGCAAGCATTTGTTGAGGGCTGAAAGTGTTCAAATAGAGGGCTTATTTCAACTCGGTTTGGTAAGGAAATTTTCGGTAAGTCGGAGGAAACTTAGTGGATGATCGGGACGTCATATCAATATCGCGTGTTGCGAGTCCAAGCAACATCGTCAGAGGAATTGTGCCCTAATCGAAAGTTGTCACCATATGTTCTTAATCGAACGTCCGTACTTCTTTTCATACTTTTAACAACCTTGACTGATCTTCAGTGACCTTGAGTGACTTTGATTGACCTTGAGTGACCTTGAGTCATGGGCAGCTCAGTGCATAGCATAATCCAACGCCTTTGGCAGAACCATCAGCTGTTGGTCGACATCGCCGGTAGTAAAAACAAATATCTGATTTCATTGTGGCATTGATTCCTGATAGGAAAATATGTCACCGAGTCTTAAAGTCAAAGTACTGCTGTGTTTATTTCCTGTCTTGCCGATCACCTTAGCGACTGCTTCCTGATCCAAGCCCTCCAGGGAAAGTATATTCATTCCTATGACTATTCATAGTAAAGATATTAATGACAATCAATCTGAAAGACCCTGAGGGAGTCTTTAATAGTTTCCATTGTGCGCTGTTGTTGATAACCAAATTATATTCTTGAGATGGAATTCCCCTAGGGCCTTTCAGTTGTGAAGTCATGGAGTCAAGGTATCGTGCCTGACCCAGACTGCACGCTCCACCTCGGAGACTGACCGGCATTCTATTCCGCTCTTCCGCGTTTACCGAGAAATGCCCCCACCAGCTCGGCTTACTTCGTCTTGTATTCGAAAATAACGCTGAAACTCGTTTTTCTTGCCACGAAAACCATAGTCTGGTTTTTCATCGATGTCCTTTTACGCCATGAAGATTTCGATATGCTAGCAGTTACCAAGGAGATATAAGTGGCATTTTTACAGACATTTTGGCTGAGAAACCACGTCTGTTCCCTTCAAAAACGGATGAAAAGCGGATATGTTGGACGTGATATTAGTCTTAATTGAAACATTTTCTGATGTCTTCCCAACATTTTCTCGTCAATTCTAATCCACCCCAGGTTAGAAAAAAAGCGTCTTATATCCGAGTAAAAAACGAAGTCAACTTTAAGTGTTTCTGGAGTAACATGTGGTTGAAGGTTCTTGAGAGAGGCTGATCATTATCACAGCGACAACACGTGGTGGTGACGGAAAGTAAACAGCTGTAATTAGCAAACCCAGGTTGTCTGGAATTACGAGACATGCAAATAGTAATGCCCAAGCAGACCCTGTGCTAATACTGGAGGATTCAATTCCCGGTTAATTCTTTGCCTCTGGTATACAGGATATTAGAGTTTTTCTTCCTGAGAGAGAATGTCGGCGGAATGACATAGGCCACATAGGATGTACGGTTGTCTTGCAGTCGCGATACTGAAGGTGTTCTTCATGTTTACTGGTTTTTATTTGCTAATTGGTCACAATTCCAATTAGCTGATTGTTTATCTTCAATTTCACAGCATCTGTCCCGTGATAGTATCACAATATGTTCGTTGGTGATATGACATGCTTGCGCTGTGTTACATTGGCTCAATGTTATTTTTATTGTCTACCCATTACATTGCTCTGTTATCACCAGGCAATAGAATGTGGAAGAATGCTGGCAAACAGGGGTCTACCTTAGCGAGAGTGATGCGCAAGATGCCACTTTTTACCGTGGAATTAGAAACTACTGCTCTACAAGCTCAGTGATATGTCACATAGTGGCCGGCGGCTCAAACTGGAGCAGTGGTCATCTTGGCCAAACTGGTGTTCAAACGCTTCTTTGTAGCTGTTGTTTTCCTCCCTGATTATTATGAAGAGGTATGTTTTGCAGTTTTTATGAGGCCTCTTCATATTGACAATGTTCAGTTTAATTCAATTATGGTTCAGGAGGCCTGACTTTCTATTCATTTAGTTAAAACTCTCGTGACTCTCCGTGCGGTGGTTCCTTTCTGTACGAAGCTGTTGCGTAAACTGGGTGTTTGCTACTTTAGGCAAGCTATTGGATGTGTCCATATTTTCAGCAATTCATTATAGCAACCTGTTGATCTTTCCCACCTGAAAGTCAGTGAAAAATTCCGTGTCATATTCTCCTCCTGCTGTCGCTCTGATCAGACCAAGATGTCTTCATCCTCGGGACTGACAGTAGTACCTTACTTCACCCAATTTCCGTTGTGTTTAATACTCATTGCTATCGTATAATAGGCCGATTGAAACCTTCCGGTGAACCCCCCCCCCCCCCCTCCTGTCCACAGTTGACAACCTCCGAAAGGACAATTGCCTTGTTAAGCTGTCAGACCGCGATATCTCGAAATGTGTTCAAGTTGATAAGTGCCCCTGACTTTAGTAGTCACTTCTCGATGTTCATTAACGACGATCAGTCGTTTTCAAGCGAAGGATTTTGAGTTACAATCTTCTGCATTAACGTTGGTACTGAGGCACTGATAAGCTGCATATGTTTCAGCTAATCCTCTACTCAAAGCTTTTCATGTTGGTAATTCTAGTACAGATATACAAGTCTGCTGACCTTTTCAGAATCAGCGTTTGTATTGTTAATTTCCGCGCCATTGCGTAATACCACAGTGGCGCGGAAATTGACAATACAAAACGCGGTCGCCGATGGTGGATACTGATTTCTTTTCAGCAAAACTAACCAATCATGAAATTTTAGCAAATATCTGCAAATAGATTTCCTCTTGGTGGCCCCGGAGACTGTTATTCTTTCATTTTGAAGGCGATTAAGGTTTTATTGACAAAAACACGGAGCGTCGAAACCAGCACCGAGTGGATTCATTTCGACCTAATCGACTTGACAGCATCAATATGTCGAGGTTCAGATTCTGCTTTTGAAAGATTTGGATTTCATGCCTGAGGCACATGCATTGGTTGCTTCGACGAGAGGCTAGAGGCTCCAACTCTGACACACTCGTCATTGTTGTCACACTTCATTTCTGACGACAGTCATTTTTCACATCGCTGTATTTTTCCGATGTTATTTGCCTCGGCGCTCGGATCAGGTGGGTCCCACACTTGATGCATATTCGAGAGTAGACATGCACATAGTTGTATTGGCTGGTTCTCGTAATCTTGGTGGGCATGATCAAAGGTTACGCCTTAGGAAACCAAGAGTACAGCTTGCTTTGGCTACTGTTTTGTCGATATAAGTGGTGAGAAGTCGCCGCTGATTGTTACACCTGAGCAGCGGTTGTTTCCCACCGAGGTAATGGAGACAAACCCAATGTTGATGTTATTTTGTTTTGGGCATCTAGGAGTCCTTCTCCACGCAGGAAAATCATGTTTGCTTTTCAAGTTAATCAAATCGGCGCTCAATTCCCAACGAATACACTTCGTTTACTCATCCTTTCAATGTCGACAAATTTGACAAAAATTCACCACTTAATTAGTAGCAATCACTCAGCTGCTTAATCAGCTTATCGCTGCCTCAAAGGACACTCACAAGGTTCGCATCTCTAAACACGTTAAGAAGACGAATTTCCTGAGTCGAGTGCTCAATGCAATGACGAAATAAAATGAAGTAATTATAAATGAACTAAAATCTCATGCTGTTTTTGAAGTTACTCCGCAAATTGACTTAATAGTTGTCAGCATTCCCTGAAAGAAGAATTCTTTAACCCTAACAAATATGAGCTGGTAAAGAAACCCGCGTTCGCTTTAAGAATTCTTGGTGGTTATCTAAGACTTTGAATAAAGAGAACAGTTCAAAGAGGTTAGAGAAGAAAGCTTGGATCCATTTTTTACTTCATCATGTTCATCAAAGCCAAGGTTCTTTTTCGCCTCGGTGCTTTGTGATGGTTCACACCTATGAGTGGCGCCTGCGCAATGGAATATCATCGTGGGTTGGTAAACATATTGAGATTTCATTATTTAAACATCCTCCTCCGCGGTATTAGATGGGAGGATTGCGTCAACCCTCTACAGAAGTCAAGCTCTTCTATTTTTCTTGAAAGAGTTTTCTTTGAGAGAAACAGCCATCACTTCATATCGAAACCCTTGGAGGGGGCAACCATGTTCCATAGTCTACTTTATAAACATATCTGCATGGTCAAGATCATTGCATCTTGCAACTGCCCTTGATGTCTCAGTGCCAAAGTCGAGAAAAAGTATTTTTTGTTACTGCCTGTGGTACATGTATCTTGAGTAACGCGGTGTCACGTGATGAGACTCGATCTCGCCTCAGTCTCGTTCTGAGAGTTAAACATAGTCCACCTTGCGAATGGCGAATGGCGAATGGTGCCTATGGCAAAGTCGACACAAAAATACTTTCTGACTTTTGTGCAAATATTCCTTTTAGCCGCATCGCAGCAATAATGATACGTAACATAATAACGGTAGCAATCTCACCCTGGTTCTAACTGCTCATTCAGATCTATAGACTGCGGCTGTGTCAATGACAATTTAGTAAAAAAGCAACTGTTTCCCGACTTCTGATGTTCTTTAAGTGACATGCGGCAATGCTGATCCGCCATGATGTTGTTTCCCACCTTGCCTCACATCTATATCATAATGGCTTCGCACCGTGGATGACTTTGTCAACGACCTCTCCACACCGGTTTCAGATTGGAGACGCATAGCATTCCCGTTATGAGAGAGGATTCCAGGGTGACTATTTAAACACTACCAATCTCGCAGATAAGTACTCAATATCACCGCTTCTTCTGTCAATATAAATTCTTTCACCATGAACGCGGATATTTGAGTTGCTTTATAGGAAGAGAAAGTACCTTGACTCGGGCTTTGTCTCCACACCGGTCTCCGCTAACTGCTGATGTTCACATACTGATATTCAGGGCTTTTTCACCCCAACGTCTGTAACAAACAAAATATCGAGAGGAGGAGTATTTTGAAAACCCCTAGGATGAGGTCTCCAGCTCAATTATCTTTTTAAAGGGACGGTTTCCTAAGTGCTTCTTCCAATGCTTTTTACAATAGCCACAACTGTTGCTGAAAAGGTATTGCAGCACCTAGTCCAACGAGACACATTAGACGATATAGTGGTTCACTAATTGCTTTTTGTATACGCGAAACATTCCCTATCTACCGATTCCTCTACATTCTCTAATGTGTTGTTGCAACAAAATGATAGACAATCTGACGATTTCAGCATCTTCTTCATGCAGCAAATACGGTCGTTATCATTTCCCTTCAAATACCAGTCACCAATGCTGTAATCTGCTCACCGTCTGTTAGCCTATTGTTTACCTGTTAAACATAGAGTATGTAGCCGATTGTCTCCTAAGAGGCTTATGAGATAATGGCAGCATCAGAAAGGCACTTATTGCTCATCGCATTGCGACCTTGGTTATCATTTGATTTCTGTTTTCTTAGCTGTTTATTCTGCTCTAGCTTCTGCTCTATCTGTTGATGACAGATGCTGCACTGTGTGTATGGGGATGGTTTCAGCCTGAGGTTAACCGTGAGTGGCCTCGTGGCCTTGGAGGGTGGTGGAGTCGGGGAGTGCGTCAACACCCAGCACAGCGATAAATATTCACTGAATCAAAAAATCTCGGATCCGATACGACTTTTGGATTCGCCATTGCTCTTTTGGATCCGATACGATGTGATAACTTGAGATTGCATAATGTGAGTTTAATAATGCCATTGGTCACAAAAATGTGCTTACATAAGATAGCCAAATGGCAAGCAGAGAGCATGACGCTCTCATGGATAATAACTGAGCATCATGTTATCCATTCTCTGCATGAGTGAAACCCTTCCTCCTTATCTTATGTTACGGGTGATTGTTAACCCATTTGCATTACGGTCTGTTATCTGATGTCGCTGAAAAGTCGATTTGCTGCTGGGATGCGAGAATTACAATTAGGCTTCTATTCAATAATGTTCTTTATTTGGTTAATGCGTAACATCGTTACCGCGACACTGTCTCAGTGGCTTCCTGTGTAGGAAGTGTTTAAAATCACTCTCTCACTTCTTGCAATGGTTTTCTTTGGTTTGTTTAGTTGAAGCTTGTTTGGCTTGATTTGCCCGCCGTCAGATGTTAGAGTTGCTTGTGTATTTCAAGTGTTTGTCCGGTTATGATGTTTTGTTCCCCATATGATGTAAGTTACCTGTAGCTTTGAACTTCTGTCCCCATTTGAGTTGCTTGTTTTGGTCTTTTCCACCATGGCAGATGCTTGTTTTGGGCTGCAGATTGAAGTACTGTTAAGCATAGTATGGATGGTGTAGTTTCAGATGAAACATCTAACGTATTCGTCCCTGGACTGGCTGGAAAGTTAATCCTTCTATTGTAATTCCATTTGTTAAATGTGCTTCTATGCAGATCTCGTAGCTGTTTGACATATCTGCGAATACTCATGTTAGCCAAAAGCGGTTTCATTTCACAATCTATTGTGCTCTGTTAGATGCTCTTGTAAGGAGAGCTGCGGCGTAATACAGTCTTAAAGAGATTGTCTTTTCAAGTTCAAGCAGTACTCTACCATACATCTTCTTTATGATGTTCATTTTCAACTCGGCTGAGATATATCAACACAATGGCTAATGCGTCGTGAAGGTTCTACATCCACAGACGTTGTATACAGTTCTTGCAAATGTAACTTGACACAATATAAGGTTACGCGTACGGTTTACTTAAGTGAATTTTGATACTTGACCTACCTAATTGTTGAAGCGAGTTTGCTGATTACTCTAAAAGATATGTTTTGCATGTACAACAGATAAGACTGCAAATTAAATATAAGGTTTCAACCTCTGATTAAATGGACTGTGTGAACCTTTGTTATCGGTAGAAGACTGTGGTAAGGCTTCAAGAGGGACCAATAACTGCTTTAATTGGAAAACAACGATGTCGTCTGAATGTCGCTAATAGGCTAGGTAAATCGTTTCCACTTGTAAAGGAGCACTTTCTATTTCTTATTAGCCTAACTACTACAAATGAGGCCGTGCTAACAACAAAAGCCTCATCCATATGAATGTCGAGCAAGAAAGTGACGTCCATAGACATCAAGACGGCAAACCGCTTACATAATGTGCAGCTGATATCACTCTTTCACTGATTTCCATAGCAATCTCGGTAGGATGGGTCTTAGAAAAACATACCAGAGCTGTCGAAGGGTCATCGATATTATTATAATCAATACATTCTTGCCGTACACTTTTTCTCGGATTGATTAGCATCTGAAGTGTCTCCATACTGACCGTTCGATCACTTCTATGCGAAAGGTCTTTCCTCCATGATAACAGACTGAGAAAGCATTTTGAATTCCAGCGGTAATGTCTCCGTAGCCTCCGCCCATACTGACGCGCCTTGTCTGGAAGCTGAGCAATGTCAATTCATTGAGGGTCAAGGTAGACACTCAGGCGAAAACTTTCCACTCCACTTTACCCTCTTGAATCGGCCTTATGAGGCCAACAAGGACAGAAAATCTAGGGTGTTATCCAAGCTAGCCTCGTGCAGAACGCGGCACCGGAATGATACTGAACAGCCACAGGTCATCACTTGTTGAACTGATGATATCACTGATAGGAACCTTCCTGGAAGTTCATGTCTGTAAATAACAGAGGATAGTAAACCTCGCGAGAAGCAACACGGATTCAATTTGCAGTCATGTACCGGTTTCGAGCAAGACCAGTCGCCTCATTATTTCCACTCACCTCGCAGGTGAACCAGACACGGCAGTCCTAATGATAATGGTGATAAACGTGGAGCTTCCGCTCAACAACCCAATATAAAATATTCATAAACTGCGCTCACCGCTACATAATTTGTCAAAAAATATACAATACCCCTCTGGAGGGATGTTGAATGTAACGAATACTTTGAGGTGTGAGTGGCTCCTTTGGATATCATTTTGACGATCTAGCGCCATTTTGCCAAATACTCTCAAACACTCTCCTCTCCAGACATGAAATTGAATTACTGGGTTTTGGAGATAGCTACTCACACCAAACGTACATGTAATATTCATAGAGCAGTTTATCGGAATATTATATCAGCACTAATACAATTATAGACGATTGGGTAAGCAAAACATGTTCATCGCTATGGCGACTTTTCCAGAATATAGACATGTTGCAGGATTTGCATTGTGAAAAAATGGACATAGATATGGGGGTAGTGGGTTGGTGAAACGCCTGGATAAGACATATAATACGCTGATTATAATCCATCAGCTCCTGAAGACCGACATACGTGTAGTTTCATACTGCACGATTCGTTTCCCTCGAAGATCTAGGAAGATTTCAACCTTCGATCCGATCGACCATGTTCCCTTCACTCGCTGCGTAGGCAAAAGAAGGTGTTACAACATCACCATTCATTTCCTTCAAACGTGATGACGGATAAAGATCAAGGATACCATGGACATGATATTGTTCACCATTCACTCATCACATGGTTTCATGTCGCCCAAACACCAGTCCCGTGTGATTATCTGGAGGCACCACATCCGCGACCATGTCATCATACGATTGATATGTGTCGAGCAAGGACCTGATAGCTGGTCATCACGCCGACGATTATGTCGACAACCAAATTGACATGCAGTTGGCGTGCTGACGACAACAGTCAACCGAAGGTTATCGACGACGTTTTGGCAGGAAGCGTCCTGTCTCTTCAGTGATTGCACTATTCCGTAATTATGTGTAATGGAGCACAAACCATTGATGTTTTGTTGTCGCGGCGGCAATGTGTTTTGACCCTTATTACTGCAAAGGCTGCATGGTGATCGTTGCTTCAAACAGCACCACTGCTTGATTGAAAAGGTGAACATGACCTTGAAAGCTTCGAGTCAAGATCACCAGTATCCTTGCCGTCAGCTGTGACAAGCTGGGCCGACAACCTTACAAGGTGGTTGCGTTGTCACAGACAGAGCGGCAGTGTGTCTTACCTCCCCAGGACCAAAGCTGAACACTGCTTCGCGTCGAGGTATGAGAAAGTGGACGTGATATTGAAGGCTTCAAGCTCGGTCCTCCTCATCGCGTGTTCACCTGACACGCCTGAGTTGGTTGTGTGTTCATCTGCCACTGCCTTTTGGTGGGACACCTCGACCGCTTGAACCGTTATCGTCTGATCTTTGACCGGCTGGTTCTACATAATTTGAGGCATTTCGAAGATCTACAATTTGCCTCAAGCAACGACGGCAATGAGCCTGACTCACCAACGTGTTCTTATTACTAACTCGCTGAATGACCCTTTAAGGATGTTTCACTAATAAGATTTCAAAACCATCCGCGGGATTGCCTCGGTCGGAGCAGAAAGGGAAATCCATCCCTCCAATTCTGTGGCCGTGCCGATCGGAAATGATTCTCAACGGTGGAGAAGCCTCACTCGAAGTTTTTCAATTTCCTAAGATTTAAAGCCCCACATGAATAGCCATTATATCAATGGGCTGTCAGGCAGGTTACGAGGGACCAATCAACCGAGATTCTAATTAGTATTTCCCCGATTGACGTGACCGCGATCGGAATTAAATTTTCAAATCAATTTTAGTTAACTTAAAAGTTGATTTCAACACCGTTGGATATTCATCGGGGTCACCCCTAGGGTAATCCCACGGAAATTCTTCAAAATATTGGATATTGCATCGCTGACAGTTACAGGTATCGATCGATCTGCAGTCTTCAATCTCTAAAAGAAGTTGACGTATTCGCACTAAGGTTGGTATACATTTGTTTGTATCTCTGGTCCCCACCAACCTACGCCACTCTAATCACATACTTGGCAACCCAATCACCTACATGTTCTCTGTAGGTACAATCTACCCCTGTAATTCGCCGTGTACTCCTCCTGTACGGTCCTTACTTCATTCATTAGGTAACCAATATCGCTTTGCAGAACAACACGCAAATGACATTGTATTCATCAATTTCTCCTCAATCATCACCGCCAACGATCTGATAACACCAGTATAACGGTCCATTACTCGCCCAACTCGATGTCCAGCGCAGATGATATCATTAGCCAATAAGAGAGAGCAATAACCACTTAGGTTCACCACCGCGTGTTGGGAGATTATCTTTCTTGGCGTTGTTTGCTGCCACGAAATACGATTCATTTATTCGATAGGTAACCATGAACAGTTCATTTTCGACAAATAAGAAATCGTCATACACTTTAACAAACGGACACTTTATCCATACCATTTTATGATAAGACTGTGAGCATCCTCTTTATACAGTTTATCCACCATACCACTGTCATTCGCAGATAGGATGGTGGGCTTCAGGCTCGTTTGACGACATATAAGTCCTATTTGTCGGCTGGTGATTCAGGCGGCGATTTGCGCCGTTGGCAGGCTGGCCGTCCTATTTCTCGTATTTACGGTTGGGACGGTTTTTATTACTGGAGATTGCACAGCCGTATTATCCTCTGAGGGGAGCTACTAAATAAATACACCTTATGATCCGCGACAATATAGGGCTTCTTTCGATCACATGCATATACGAATAGCGGAACCATGTCACATACGGCGTGACTCCGCTACTCCGGGACACAAAAGGCATTGTTATTAATAGTTACTGGTCTCACAAAGAAGTGGGGTTCTTACATCCCTCTCTCAACCTCATCCTGTCTTGTAAGTGAGCACTCAGCATTAGGCGGCTTCAACAAATGAACGTACCATAGCTTGCTTTGTCGCACTGGGTTTTTTCGCCAGTCGCTTTATTAGCGATGCAAGGAGTGTTGCTGTTTCTTCCGCCACGACAGGTTAGTTGTATTGCCACCGGCTGATAGTAGTCAGAGCGTGAAATTGACACGGTCCTCCGGGTAAAGGTGGCGACGCGACAGATGGGAAGGGTCGCACTGGGTGGATTAAGTGGATTGCTCTTAACCTTTTTTTCCTCGGAATGTTATCACCTCTTGTTGTTGACACTTTTGAGTTGGATGCAGAAGACAGGCAGGCACAACTCTAAGGATGGATTCGTCGATGGTTGATTATTTACGTACATGTTTGATTGAAGCAACAGTAAGTTAATAGAATACAAATAAGTCTTCAAATAGGGTTTTGTTCGTGTTAGGTTTGTTGGCGCAGACAAAGAGAGAGCCTTGGGGCCTTTCAGATGTGAGCCAATCCTTTGTTCTAATTAGTAGCTGCACGACATACCTTAGTTGGCCCCATGCTGAATCCTAAAGAGATACGATCTATTCAGTTTCGGGCAGATTTGACTTTCCATGGTAATTTGAAATATCATTATTTTCTGTTGGTGGTTCTTATTCATTTCACGTAACCTTACACTCTTTGTATTGGCAGGCCTCCTTCGTTACTGGCAATGACACTGCACAAATCATTACCGTACACTCCATGTAGGCCGTGGGTGTTGTCAATTACCTGGACAGAAATGAAATAAGATTGCAAACAATCTCCTTTTTAACACCCAAACGAGACTAATGTGCCTTGATTCCTGAGATACAGTGCTGTCATCGACATCGTTAGGAAGGATGCTGTAATTTTTAATTTAAAAGCAAACAATGCGAAAGACGTCATCGGATCTATCATCTTGGACTAATTCGTCCGATTTTCACTAACCTTGTCTTAATGGGCGTTTACAATGTGGCGTTCCACCACCGATGGCATCTCGAGTTGGGTAATTTTCCTGTCATCAGTGGCTATGAGTTACACTTGTTTGTGCTAACGAGGCATTGACGGAGACGCTTTATGCGTCGAGAGAAATTACGCGCACGATCTCACGGAAACGAATTGCCATTTCTGTTTCAAGAGAAGCGATTCTCGTTACCGATGGGTTTGCACTCTGCACTAAACACGGAAAGATCATGCCAAGCACGAGGTCAACAATGCCATGGAATGCCATCATATCATCAACTCATGATGAAATCTGTTAACAAGAAGCTTCTCGTTGATTTGGCAGCGAGTGAAGTTTTTGTTGACTGTTGGGTTCGCAATGGGTTAAAACCTCTGTCCAAAGTGCACTGGTGATCCTCTGTTTGGAGAATCGCATCCGCAGGTAAGGTTAGCGGAGCGAAGACTCATACGACCTAGAGTCGACCGGCTGTGACTAACAATATGTTATATGACGACCACCAGATATCGGCAGAGTGCCGCCAACGCATATCCGGATTCGACATAATACATTGTATCTCTGTATCTCTTAGGATCTCGACGAAATGGTCAAAAGTGGTCAAAGATAGTCAGCCATCTTGGACTGACTGAAAAGAAAAGGTCCGAACACCTCATCAGTGATATCATGATAGGCAATGGTGAAGTCATTACTCGTATGCGGTTTTTCTTCGTGGCGGCGATAGCGCTCTGCTTGGTTAGGTCGTCAGTTGGTGCAACAGCTTAAATTTCCGTTCGTCGCGAACACACCAACTTGAGAGCCGTCGTCAGCATATCTGCTCACCGTATCATCAATAATTCTGGATGCGGCCCGCCTGGAACAGTGTGGACAGCTGCCTCCAATTGTCACTTCCCTCGAAAAGCATACTGAATCTCGGTTGAATGATTCTGATCTGGGAAAGTGCTTGTCGCAAGCAACGCCTGCTCAACGAGAGATGATCAAATCATTAAAACATCATGCTTGTTCAACGCGAGTGGTTTCTGAGTGGACAGAATCGTGCTGGCTGACACGTACTCGTTTCGGCTGTCTTGAACTTTGAATGCGATATAAAGTTTTTGTAATTCTCGACGCTGATGATCTGGGCGACACTAAGTCTCTTATTAACGATAGTGCATGAAGCGGTTGTCTAACGTAATCGGAAGGAGAGGTTGTCTCCGGTATCCGGTACAGAAACAGGCCCATGTCATCATCTTCATATGACGAATAGCAAAACACAAACATTATGCTTATACATGACTACTGTACATGACATATTGGAACTTATTAGTCCATGAAACTGAGAAAAGATTTTTTCTCTTGTTCCGACAACGCTCCATCATTATCGCATACGTTTTATAATGCCATCTTTCTTATAAAATGTCTTGACCAGATTGCTTTCAAGCCCCGCAGATAAGACTGGCGGCGATCTCATTAGAAAAAGAGCTTACTGACCATTCTATGATGAATGGTTGCATATGGCTTTGACAAATGAGGTAGATGGATG
Source organism: Lineus longissimus (assembly GCF_910592395.1). Taxonomy (NCBI): domain Eukaryota; kingdom Metazoa; phylum Nemertea; class Pilidiophora; order Heteronemertea; family Lineidae; genus Lineus; species Lineus longissimus. The sequence goes on from NC_088308.1 coordinate 28,891,918, forward strand.
GTCATTACGAGATATTCTCCATCCCCATGGGATTATCTATTCTTTAACCTGATAAATGGTGGAAGAAGTGAGATAAATGGATATGTTTTATAAGGGGCAGCGAGTGGATAAGACACCACGTGCAGGCCAACGAATTACGTGGTCAGCATTTTGAATCATAAGCAAGCCGGGGATGCAAGTCGATGTTGTTTTTTTTCATGATCAATAATTGCGGATCAGTATCAACTGCGGACTCATCTCGATGATGCGGTTATTGGCGCTGAATGGTACCACGCCGTCATCCTGACTCGGAGGATGGCAGGTTTTGAGCGGCAGGTCAGACACTTTATGAAGCAAGTTTGGATGAGTTTTCTTTGCCGCGAGAAGTAGTGTAGTCTGTAGATTCCGCAGTACACGGTTACTTTTTGAGAGAATACTTTGATCTTATTACGAGCCAGAGTGAGTTCGCTGGTAGCTCTCAAAGAGAACGAGATCGGCTAATTGAGTGGTTTTCCGAGGCTTGCTTGATTCCATCACTTAGCGATTTTATCTGACTGAATAACGTGCGGCATCATTTAATGAGTGGTTTAAACAGCTCAGTGATAAGAAATGTTAAAAAAACGAAAAGATCGGAAGCCGCTCTTGATTAAAGTTAATGAAAAGGAGTTTAGTTAGATTTAGAGTTAGACACTAACAAACCACCTCGTTAATAGAGGCAAACAAAATGAGCTCACTCATTTGATGTCGCCGGTACACGTAGTTCTAGTCTGGGATGTTTTCAGACTGTCGCCTGAAGTGTCTCAGTCATCGTGTACCGCTATACTTCCTTTGGAGTGTCGCCAAGACGATACCTTCTCTGATATCTGTTATTTCAACTGATTTCTTCTCTAAGGTCCGTCTTACATTATTAAAGTTCAGTCAAAAGTCAAACCTGATAACTGTTTATCTTTCAGCGCTCAGATCAAATGGGCGTTCAACTTTGTATCAACGCAACCAGACAAGTCAAGGTGATTTCCGTTATAAAATTTGGAATGCGATTCCGCCTAATTGCGTCAATTTTCGAGGAATTCGAAATCAGCATAACCGGTCTGGCCTGGTTGTGACCCCCAATTTGTTGTTTACGTCAGGGAACATGCTATACATATTTTGTTGCATTTCTTGCCCCATCGATCACGACCTGCCAGTTATGCATGAACCCGTAAGTGTCCCTGGGTTATTTTTACAATGTGCATGGGCCGCTCGGCTTACCGCAGAAAAGCTTGCTCATTCCTTACGAAGTTCTCTTGAGCAGGGGAGCTTGCATGATGTCTTCCCATGTTGACAGGAACACACGGTTAAATGCCGTTTCGGTGAAAGATCGCGGTGACTTTGGCCAACGAAACAGAGAAAGGACGAGTCCATTGACTTTGTTATTTGTTATGTAGGGGTAACAGGTGCACATATTAACGCGGCCAAGATATCTATGAACTTATTAGGGGTGGAAGAGAGTCGATGGGCGCCTCTTCTCTCGTGTGATATAACCAGCGTACCATTGTTCAGTGGTTGGTGGCGAATAAGGGCCAGCTTGGAGATCGCAGAGAAATTCCCTGAGTACCATCCATAATTGATAAGAAAACTTTACGTATAGTGATGTATTTATTGGAATAAGCCCAAAGTCTACCATATCGCTAAAAGGTGGATTACATAACACAGTTCTGCTGTGTTTATCGATGTGTACATGCATACCGGTGAACATACCATTCATCTCCCTGAATCTCGTTGGCCCGCGGCCAGCCTTCCAACATGATCCACTTGCTTAGCTGGAGATGTAAAACATCGGGATGTTATAGGATCGTATAGTTTGCATTCATTCAAGATTCAACTACGAAGGACGTTCTCACTACGATAAGCACTAGGACTACCGTAACGACATCTCCTTCTCAGGGTTTCATGTAAGGACGGCTTATAAGGTGTTTGTAAGACAGAGACCCGTGGACTTAGAAGGTCAAAAGGAATATCAATATAGAACAACGAACAAAATGGAAACAACTTTCTTATTGATGGTGACGAGGTAAGCCAAAGATAGGCCTTCTTAGATTGGGTTATTCGTGTATGGAAGTGACTACTTGGCAAGCCTGGCTTACCAAACAGCGACTTTTTCTTGTCCTGAATGGAGAGTCGAACTCATCAATATTAAAGTAAAGTCTCCAGCTCGCCAAACAGGGTAGATTTTTTACCTGTTTGGCAAGCCCGGCTGGCCGAACAGGGTGGCTTTTTGTGCTGTTTGGCAAGCGGCTCTCCAAACAGGACAAAAAAAGATGCCTGTTCGGCGAGCGGCTTGCCAAATAGACCCGGCCTTCGTGTATATATTATACGTTTATATATCGTGGTATTAAGCAGCTTGCTTTCTATGGCGAGATCCAAAAGTAACTTTAAACCATAGAGGTTATATCAACTTGGCATTGTTCATTGGTTTGCAATGAGTTTGATTGATATCATAGATAGTGTAGACTCCTGGTGTGTCAGAGCAAAAGGCACATGTATTAGCAGCCTTATGAAAGTCGATACGGTCTCATCGACACTCGGTGTCACATGAGTAAACTACGTGTAGGGCCTAGATTCCTTCTCGTTATCTCTAGCTTACAGTCCAAGACAAATATGCAGGCCTATATCATTAATTTACTTACATAACATAATCGTGATAGTTTCGAGTGCTTACGAGAGTTTTCGTAAGTTACAACAGTCTTGATAAGTCGTGCTGTCAGTCACGTTAAGGCAAATATATCAACTATATCAAATGTCAATATGTGCATTTCCCCTTGTAAATCTACACAGTACATGTATGTATATACATTGGTGTTACAAACAGTGCAAACGTGCATTCGTTATACCACAAACAGTAATAATACCACACTCAAATCGACACCAATATTTTCATATTGCAGTTGAATTTTTTGACGCAGGTGACAATAAAATATTTATGAATGATTTAATGTACATGTAATTGTTAACGTCTCGACCAAAGGGTATGCCGTAACTGTTCCTGGTTTTGACATGGCTGTATCATAGCTGTAGTGGAACTGAATAGTCACGTCCGAATTTAGTTCAGCGCCGTATGGGCTTGGTGGTGTATGGAGTCATCATGTTGCTCCTACGCAGCTGAATCATTAGTTCTGTGAGAAACACGAGAGAATTTCGTTGGCATGTGTCGGAGGAGGTTGTCGGCTGCAAAAAAATTATTAGATCTTTCTCCCACGCGCTACTTACACACAATAAAGCCAAGGAAGACCAAAAGAAGGAGCAGACGACATCACCATGTGACATGCCTCGAAACCTTTTGACACTGATTAACTGACATTTACTGAAAGTTGCTGCTGCAGCATCGCGATGCATCATTTGATGTTGAGCACAGAATGCCATTTTTTCGCCGCCATATCTTTCATGTGTTTTATCTTCGTTGAAATAACCTGAGGGCTTCTGCAGTTTCTCCTTCCCCGGTACACACAGAAGAAGCTTACACGAACGAGATATTACCATTTACATTTCAATTAGTCGTCAATTAGTGGTTAATTATCTCAATTACAGTCATTATTAAACCTGTTATGAAATAGCGAATGCTTCTTTGATGACTTCGCTGTGGTTGGTAGAACAGGAGGGAGTCCCTCGGGGTACACGTGGAGCAGGCAGCGTTTCTAACAGATGTCGTTTATAAGGAGTTCTGATTTGGCGAGTTTTGATTTGGCGAATCAGGAAAAGACCAGAACTTTGTTTTCAATGCAAATTCGTCGAGTACCTGCCTGCCCACACTGAGGCCTGACACTTCTATCTTGCTACGTCTGACGCCCCACCCAACCTATATTGGGAAGTTCAACTTGGACAGTATCAAATAGAGCATTTTTTCAAAAGGTGTGCTTGCCGTCGTTATCAAAAACACGTTGTCAGCGATGTCAACAATCCCTCACCCAAATGAAGGGGTTCATCTTTAAAGCCAGCCTACTTGAGACCTGAAGGCTATCTTTGTTGTATCGCATACTTCCTTGTAAAGAGGTTTCTCAGGGCCTTCAGCGATAACCTAGTTTCTCTAGTTCAATATTTGCACAACACATAAAGACAACGAAGACGAATGCAGTTGATGGATGTGCTCGAGTTGTGACAACCCGAAGTGTTTACGAGCAGGTTTTAGTAGGGAAACCTTTAGGCGACAGGTCACAGGTGGTCGGGGATGGGTTATGAAAATGTACTAAAGGAAATAGCTCATGGTAATTTACCATTTTTAAGCGTCCCGTTTATCGAAAGGACGAGAACGCATAGCTCCAATCAGTTCGATCTTCTTTCAAGTTTCGCCAGCGAATGTTTCTTCCACTTTTGATTTTTGATTGGTTACTGTGATACCACACTGTTAAACATCAAACATAAGTTCACGTGTTTGTTTACTTTTTCGGGTTTTCAGTAATGAACTTGACCTACTGTGCCCTGTCTCAATGTATCATTCAACAACTGATCATTCTCAAGCCGAGGCTGAACTGACTAAACCCGATACGTCCACTTTTATTTAGAATAGATCTTGATCGATTTTGTCCTTTCTCTGTAGTATTTGACAGCTGTCACCGCCCGTGATCGAATGACAGATGTGCATTTAGGTCACATGTATTGATAAACTACTCATCTAGGCCTGTGGACATGCTCGGTGAACACCATCGTCTATCGTATCCTCACGAGGTGGCGACAACTTGGAATTTGAGAAGCGATAGGATACCACCAGACATTTGATCTTGGTAAAGTTTCAATGTGTCAACATCTTCTGGATTACTTCGTTTGCTCCATAAATGAGGTATTTAAGGTAGGTTTCAGCTCAAAATATCGTGTTATCAATGGCCTGTATCATAATCATACCAACAGGCGAGAACTGGTCTCTGGTTCCGTTCAGGAGATCGGTTACTCACTCGACAGCTACAGCGTTTGTCTGGAACTCAGTTTGGTGTTCGATGTTTCATCAATCAACGACCAACACCAGCCATAGGTGCAGGGAAATTACTATTCCCGCAGGCCTGCTGATAATCCAGTCCGCCTAATAGTTACAGTCTAAGTTTCCTTCGTGTTCAGTCAGCTGGCAGTGGTAATCCATTGGTCTTGTGGCTTACCAATAGACCAGTAGTAGTCTTTCCCTAAAACTGAACATTGCTCGTGAATGGTAGTATCTGCGTCCGTGTATATTCCATTCTAGTTATCTATCAGCGAAAAGGCAAGGACAGGCATCAGTTGGGGTCGAATTCTATCTCATGCAACATGTTGATCAAATCAGGGTCACGATCGCACAACTTTGAAATGCTTGAGGTTGATATCATCATTTAGCATGAGATTGGACATTTTGTCCCTTTTTAGCAGATAACTTGACTTTCAGTCCATATATAAACAGTACAAATTTAGGGAGGGTGCATAGCAAAAGCATTACTTGACCAATTGACGTAATTTGCGGGAACAACATATTCTTTTAATGAATTGGTATTTTAGGGCAAACCCACACTAGCCTCAGATCTTACTCTTAGCATAGATGGATTAATATTCAGGACAAATTTGACGGGCGATAAACCATCCCCCTTCCTGGCTGTATACAGCGCCGATGTTCTTTTACAAAGTGACATATCCGGGTGTGTAAAGGCCTTTGGTTTAATACAAGCCAAGAATAGAAGAGCATATTCCAGTTTAACGCGGCCCCTCCAAAGATCCATTAATCAATGTCTTGTTTTTTTCGTAAAAACCCCCAATACATCACATGCTACAACAGGCCTTCAACCTAGCGTAACCTTTCATTAGAAGACTTCAGTGGTGCAATCAGAAATGCTAACACGTAGTGTGAATGATATAAAGTATCCATTGTTGAAGTTTTGTGTATTTTTCAATTTACCAGAATATTTAAGAGGAATCCTATATGTATACTGTAAGGGCTTTTCTGCACAATTGTTTGCATACGCGACAGTACTTTGTCCTGGCATGTTAAGTCAGTGGCGAGAGATTTACTCAGGGATAATACCTGACACCGTTATATTGAATGACAATTTCGCTATTGCCTGATAAGTTGAAATATAAACATTTGCACCAGGCCTATGCGTGTCTGAAATCTGAGGTTCCTCTCTGCTAATTTGAACGATGAGGGGAGTTTAAGAACTCTATGATGTTGATACAGGGCGTCCGTGGTAACTCAATGAAGTTATGTGATCTTACAACTTTGAGAAGACGCTTATCACCTTATTTCACGCCAGTGGCATGAAATGCACACCACACATCGAGCGAGTCATTACAATTGCACTAACTACAATTACAACTACACTAATTACAATTACAATAACATTGAAGTCGAGAGTCGAGTTGCAACGGATCGCGACGAATCATTCCCTGGACAGTCGAGATGCAAACGAAATACTTTTTCTTCTTCATCGCTTGTAATTATCTTCCTTTACCATTTCTAGACTGAAATATTCGAAACAAGTCCCTCATTGCTGTGTCTTCTGCAGTCAGATTATTTTCAATACAAACTTGGTAAAAACAAATATTTGCTGGAGGAGAGCGCGTTTCATCTTAATACAGCCATTGTTATTGCAGATCGAATTGTTTTTGAAGGCCTATACTAGTGAATAGTATATCGTCTGCCGGCATGTGTAACATGATCAACACCTACATACTTTGTACAATACATCAAGCTTTATATACATGTACATGTTAATGTATATCTATAAGCTGCATTTAGTCCACAGCTTAGTCTCTGACAGCTGCATGGTTTATGCTATTTATTGTTTATTTCGGTACGCGGTAAAAATCCTAACTTAAAAATCCTAACGTAAAAATCCCAAATTTTTGCATTTTTTACCAATTCGAAATAAAATTGAACAAAATTTATTTCTTTAAAAACCAATTTTTTAAACTAATTAAACAAAAAATCCTTCCATTAGGCCTACGAATCATTCATGATTTTTTTATCAAAGAAAATTCCAGAAAAATAAGTTGAACAAACACATTCCAAAATGGATTAAAAAATAGCAAAAATATTTCCAAAAATCCCGATATATTCCGAATATCTCAGAATATTTTTAAAAATTATAAATTTTTCGGATTTTTACCTACCTAAACATTTTTGGGATTTTTCCCGTTCGGATTTTTCCCATTAGGATTTTTCCCTACATTCGTTTATTTCATTAACGTGTCACTCTAAACTAGCCATATTCGGCCTCCAATCCGTTCTGGAATTTAACACATACATGTATAAACAAACTCCAATAATTTGATGGTCAGGAGTTGCCCTTTAGGCGCATCCTCCACCCAGTCAATCTGGTAGACTGATTGGCCTGCTTTATTGAAATACCATTACCGTCCAATCCCGAAAGAGATGTTTGTGCCTATTAATAGAAATAATGGGACGCAGGCGGGGACCTAGTGTATGCCATCTCACAGTTGTACTAATGGGGCCATTCGTGCGTTAAGTAACTATTAAACTTACTTAGCATTTCGTCCCTCTCCATACATGTAGACCTCTACATACTGATGCTAATGTAAATGTAGGTACATGCTTCATGGGATTTACAACATAGGCCTAATGCCCTTAAACAGACTTTTCAACCATAAGGACTTTAGTATAGGTATACGCCATTTGTCACCGAGGGAGGCGAAGAAAGGGGTAGGTTCGTTTTCGTTTACCTGATGCTTTTCCTTTAGAAACAATTTTACTACTTACAAAAATGTAAGCATAAATAATAGGAGTGTTTATTCATATGATCAAGGAGGTTTTACACACCTTCCTTGATATCATTGTCTTTTGCCCTTGACTTCTTGCTCAGTAACCTTCTACCAGATCTGTTCAGGTCTACTGCAGCTTCAAACAAAGCTTATTAACGTATAAACGTTCTCTTGATTGATCGCTAAATCCAAGAGGAATGCGATGTTGATCATTTATGATCCCAGAATCAACATGTCACCTGACTCAGGTATCTGTTCTTCCTCGAAAATTCCGAATCAGTCGTATCCTCCTCCCCTCGCACACGATTTATAAGATCGGTCGATACGGCCAAGTGTTGGCCATCCTGAGGAAATCAGGGGTTAATGTTTGCTTCTCCGGCTCTGCACACACACTGTGGAGGGCCGGAGAAGCGAACATCAACCCCTGATTTCCTCAGGATGAGTGATGGCCTGAGCTGACAGGATGCTGCCTGTTGGCACATATGTACATACATGACATACCATCAATACAAAACCGTATATAGATGCCTCTCTGCTGGATCCAGGTCAGTTCACCTTGTGATGCTCATTGTGCATCATCTGATGGGCACATCTTAAAGAGTATTAAAGCATGATTTCATGTTCATATTACATCCTGGACCTTTGTCTGCAGAGAGAATAGTGCAGGAATTCGGTAGAATCTGAGCGTTCACTCTGGTCAATGGTCTAGCATCTCCCATCTACTGTGTGGCCGTCCTTAGACGCTTGTCCACCTTTCGTTTGGAGCATTGAATGTTGGCCCGTTGGCCAGGGGTAAACTGCTCTGCATTGGGAGGTCCATGGATTCCTCTCATTCCCTGGTCAGATCTAGGATACCTTTCGTTGCAAATGATTGTACTAGTTGCCCCGAAATACATAAAACATCCAGGTTGGACGAAAACCTTCTTCAGTTGCATTGAATGTAGACTGTGGTCACAGCAGTGTATGAGCGTGTGCAACAAGTAGTCCGGTCATAAGTCATAAATTGTGAAAATTCCTGCATAGAATGTATGCTGATATAAATTGTCCAATTATTGACAAAAAGGTCTATACCATTCTTCCATTGAACATAATGACACATGGCAATACGGGGCCATATTTTCGAGCATATATATATAGGTGCGGATTGAATACTCGATATGTATAATTCACTTGACATTTGTCAATGCAAATGACTGTGATAGTGAATCCTTTATAACACTGTTTGAAAATATGGATTTACATTTTGCGCTTGAGATGTTTGCTGACGTTTTATCAAGAGATATCTATATCATGGCCGCTGGTTTCGCCTTGACTGAACGTCTGATCTAAGTAGAGTTTTGTTAGTTTTCAAATGACAATTTCATTTTAACTCCTGGCAAAATTCACTGTAATCAAATCCGCCACAATTTGCTGAGTCGTATTGCCACTTATAGTTATACTGTTAGTCTACGGCAATATTTGCCAGTCGAAATTGGAAACTCTAATGGACACCGCTCAGTATAGATTAGTATACATAATTGTATTTATCATAATTGGTTCTGTTATTTATACCCTTGATACAAGGATAACGTAAATTCAACTCATAACAAATTCTGAATTACAACTAAATCTGAAATGAGTGCATGGAGTACAGTACAAATAGTACTTTGTATGGTAATAATGCACACGGTCCTTTGCGAACACAGCATTTGGTATCATCTCCTTTAATTCATGTTTCTTTAATTCACTTGGAAAGACCGGGCTTTTTTTCAGGTTGTCCTTTGTGTATATATTCGTGTATTCATATCGACAGCCTGTCCTGATGTTTCCCCGCGGGAATTAGGTCATGCAGACATTGCTCAATGCTATAAGGATGTACGTCATGATTTTTCAATGTGACCCTGATACAAATAGAAAATAGCTTAGAAAGACATCAACTCAGGCCTACTGTCAGACAAAAAAACCATCAAAGTACCGCTGATGATATAACACTGCCTCGAGCGACAGTCTGTTTACTTCATATTCGATAGTTCGTATGTTTTCGTTATTCTAAATCGGGACGAGTCGCGCGTATGATATCAGGAACAACACGACAACTGTATGTCCACATATTTAAGAGATTAGTCAGAGAATCATTTCAAACGGACCTGAACAGGTGGACGTGTTGTAAGGACACGCACATTATCAATTCGATACCGCTGTTGCTGTAATATCGTACACGCGATACATTCATAGCAAATATGGTCTAGCTCTATTGAACTGGATTACTGTCTGGACAGAGGGTAAGAGATCTTCTCCATACATGCTCTAGTCTCTGTTCATCTTGGTGGTTGTACCCCCAAAGACAACGAAGAAGCAAGCACTTAACATGTACTGTATACCGGTGATCTGCATCAGTCATATGACCTGAGACCACGTGAGATGCAACCAGCTGTACTAACGAAAGGTAGACAATATCAACAATTACTAATTGCCTGCGCCTTTTATTTCATGGATTGATGCAGGCGAAATTCCATCATGCTATCAATCTTATGGCAAGAAGTTCTCTGCCCATTATAATAGGATATTTCATCAAACCTTTGAATGCAAAATCATCCAAACGCAACCAGGCTTGCTCTTGATTGGGAACATTATAGCGAAAAATGAAACTAATAATTTAGTCTTTTTCAATATTACGAGTCGAAGGCAGCTTTGATGGCTGTACATCGTTTTCTCTACCACGGAATAGCTTTTTCTCAAGAGAACTCAATGATTGTGCCTTTTGACCAATTCCTTAATCAAGTAGTCAGTAGGCTATGAGACATGCAAACAAGGAGGAATTTCATCCAGTAAGTATCGTGGATTATGATGTCGCTGTCTCAGTGAGGATCAAACAGCAGGGTTCACCCTGGTTTGGCACCTCAATGCACTTTTCAATGTGTTTGTTTGTTACCTTGTTTGTGATTGATTTCGGTATCCGTCTGAGCTCGAATGATCCCTGCAGAGCTTTGTGGACAAACACGTCTTCCATCTGAGCTCATGCATCACTACCCCTTCATTACAGGTCTGCCATGACATGCAGTACAACCTTCTGTACCAGTGACAACTAGGCATGGTCCACATTTTCGATACAAAAAGTAACTACGTGTGTCATGTAATCGGGTAACAGTCTATCATGATCAGGGCGTCGTTTTCAGGAGCATGTTGTCAGTGCGTTCATTTCATCCGATGACTATGAGTAGACCTATCGTGGCGATTGGAATATATCTTAGTATTTCAGAATACAAGCACCGGATTTTTATCGACCCCATTTCGACCCCTGGGGTCAAGGTTACGCCTGCCGAGTAAATACCGACTGCTGACAGCAAATACCTTGTTGTTTGCCACATAAAGTAGCGCTTACTTCTGGATTTGTGTCAATATTTTCCTATCACGAAGGCATTTTTAATATCTAAATCGTTTTTATACCTCCTATCAGTCATTGAACCGTTTTACTAATCTTACAAATATGATTTAAAGCACTTATTTTGATCTCAAATCATATTGACTTTTTTAACCAACTGGTATTTAAAGATTGGCAATGTTAACCAAGTAGCGTAATCGCCATGTTCCACTTGTGCTAACTCAGGCTAATCCAAACAGTTTGCACGTATCATTAGTTTCCCTTCGAGAAATAAGCTGGTTCACGGAGCGTCTTGCGTGATATGAAAAAGTTGTGCTGATACAAACTTGTGTACTACACGTCATGTTGCCCCCTGAATGCTTACTCTTATTGATATTTTGGTAGCTGTCGGGATGGACGTCATGTCGCGGCCTCGTGGGTACTTTTCAATTGATATCTTACTCTAGCCATTGCTAACAATTTACTACTGGTTGTACTGGTTTTTACACCTGTCCGTGGAATGTTCGATTTGAGTATCATCGATGGTAACAGATTGTGGGCCTAATAGTCGAGACAAGGTAACTTATTTCTTTGATAATAGCTGCGAAAATATTAACCTAACTTTCTAATCTCTCCTAATTGTCAGCTGATGATACCCAAAAGGGAAATGCAGAAATAATCAGCGGCAACCTGCAAGCTTCCTTGGCGAGGCGTATAGGTCAGCACAGTTACCCATTGGCAATTACTTCAATTTCTTTCTTGCCATTGGTAAGAGAGATGGATAGGCAGTTATCAAATAAATGCATTTGTTACCTTGCATAGGTATTTTTTTATAGTTTTACCGAAAAGCCTCGAGAGCTGGATATTTGTATTTGCCGAAAAACCGTATCCATTTAAACCTCAACAACAGTGTGTGGTGTGTTGGCCACCAAGGTCAAACTCGTAATTCTTATAGACAACCAGAATTGCGTTGACATAGATAATTAGTTTCTGTTAATGGGGCAAATTATATAGCGTTGATCATCAGATACATGTACGTTGATACCAAGGGAAATTATAGAGCGTTACATGCACTGCAATAACCAATACAACAACATTTCAGTTTGAATAAACATTGGAAATATCCCGTCCCCGGCAGGCTGATTTCCTTTCATAAAGATAAACATCTTTTTCAATGGTACATGTTTGCAGTTTGAACGAATCAGAGACGTTTGTTTGGAAGGAGGAAGTAAGAGGACATGAACACGACTCTGAGCACGGACATTTCATTCAATTCTTTAAATCAACCAACGGACTCCAAAATTTAAGTTCTATTGCGTCGTTGGGCGAAAACCGTTGAATATATTCCATGTTGAATAATTAGTAGTTACTGAAGTACTGGTCGGGCTGATTTGATTTGTAAAGACTATCCAGGTTTCAGTTGTTCGATGTAACAAGTTGTTTGTACTCAATAAGCTACCTTTCTCTGTGGCAGTGAACATACATTAGAAACATACAGTGGAACCCCTGTATAACGCGACCACCCCGCTATGACTAACAAGAATTTCCGGTCCCGAATGGTTTCCTCTCTAATAACCATTACAAGGCCCCCGGGAACACGACCATCCCAACCCAACCCACGACCACTGGATTGGGCGGTTCCCAATGACAAAATTCACCCCTCTAACCCGACCAAAGGGCCTAATTGCCGTAATCGGTCGCGACCGCGTCTCCAATTAACCCGGCAATTTTAAACACCTCGGCGCCAAGCTCTCTCTTGATTATTATAACACCACAGACAATGGCTATCATGAGAATACATATGAAAACCTTTGTACAAATAAACTGCGTTTTACTAACGGTTTTTGAATCAATTTATTCCTGTTTTTTTCATCATTCAGCCCTGTCAGTGTTGGACATGATGGGTACCGACAGCAAAAAATCATGGGATTTACATTAAAGCGTTTATCACTGAACACATTGGAGCATTCTAAAATGTGGAATGATGAGAACTGAAGACGAATGCTGCCATGATTTCTGTTAAGAAATTGATTGCGGCATATTTGTCATGCTGCAGATAAAAAAAATGTTCAAGTCCAAATAGTTTTTTCGCCCTGTTCTGCACAAAATGAAGAAACATCATCACTCCCAAATTATTTTTTTTTGGTTTGAAAGATTTTCAGAATTTTGAACAATTTTTGCGGGAAAACCTAATCAGTGGGCACTCTAGAAACATTCTATGACAGTAATGATGATAACTATCAAGTTTGTGAAGCCATGTCGGGTGCCCTCTCCTCAGCACCCTCGACCTCACCTTTGGCTACTGGCAGGTCCGTGTTCACCCTGATTCGCGCGACCAAACAGGTATATACACCTCTGTTGACACTTCGTGGGCTCGAGAAACCGGCTTTCCGACAGAAATGGTGCAACCGGTTCGTAGACCTGCCAGACATCGGTCCATGAATATTCAGTGCTGATCGGGTGATAACCTCATGTTATGTTTTCAACGCCTCATCGGTCCAACCTCGTCTTCATGGTCTTTATGATAATCATAATTTGATGAACGAGCTGCTACTAGGTCCCGGTCGACAGCACTGAGCGGCAGTATTGCCTTAAAGCTTGTCAATTATCTTGTCATTATCTGATAACTTACTCCTTTTGGTCTTGGTATGATATTAAGTGGCCCTAATTGCTAATTCATTACCTGTAATAGTCTAGGTAAAGGTTGATGGGATGTAATAGAGTAGTCTACCATGAAGAAGTGGTCACAGCAATTTGCCTCGGAGCAGAAATTACATGCATGTAACAGAGTCTTTGAAAGACTATGCTTGTCGCTTGGAATCATGATAGGATATCTTAATCATAGAATTGTGGTCAAAGAAATAATCCGAGTGAATATGATGCATTCAGGTCCAAGCTTTCCTTAGATTTGGTCTGATTTGAGTCGCCAGTACCTTACAACCGGTCGATTCCAAACATCTGCCCACCCTTCCGCTTTCACTTTCACAACTCGCAGTCGTACCGAATGATTAACTGTTTGTTGCTCGACACACCCAGACATTGTGTGTAACATGATTTAGTGCAAAATGATCGATTGTGTCAAAAGTGTTACTCAAATATGTACTTAATACATGTATATATGATTTGATTCACGTATATTTAGCCTTAACATGCCTTTGTCCTTCGACATATCAAAAGAGCAAGAGTATCATCGAATATGCTGATTGATTCGGTTGAGATCGAATTCCGATTCTGTAGTCAAATTATAGGCATCGACAATCAAATATTAATGGTTTCTAAAATCAGGTTGTTGGCGGTGTGATATTAGATTTTTCGTTTCTTTTCTATGAGAAGTGCAAATTGGATTTGATACTATCGAGACCTAGGACCATGCTCGCACCAAAGTATGTGCTGTTAGATGATTATAAGATATTGTAGTTGGAATGTATCAGCTCTAACTCTTGTCTTATATTCGCAGTTACGATGTCGCAATGTTTACATGGCAGTGAAGTACTGGGCCTCGTTTTACGTCTGTTTGATACAAACTATTGAAGCAGTCAATGTTTGCTTTGAGGTGATTTGGAATAGAAAGTGATGCCAGGCTCTTATTGGTTGGTTCACCAAATACAGCTCGAATGGCGCTGATTCCGCCAGTTAGTTTCTTCCTCGTGGAGTTTGGTGAGACAACGGATACCTCCGGTTTGGTGTCAATTCCTGCATTCATGACAATACTTAAAGATTGCTTCCAAACAAGTTAGGGTTATTCTGCTCGAGTCAATTAAGATGGAGGTCTGGCGTTTCCGGGTTCAATCAATGGTGATGATAGAATGAGGCTTATCAACCTATATTAAATTCGCCAGTAAAAGCTTAAAATTCGCACCTTCCGATCGGTTGTTTTCTTTAAATGCGTCCTTGGAAATGCCGCGAACATGAAAGTAATTCCTCGCGAGACTTTTTCAGGTTGATGTCCACTTCTTGCAGTGGACGGTTACACGGTTAACCCTAAAACAAGTCTGAAGACCAGTTATACCGGAGAATGGCAGAAGTTTGGCGATGATGGGGAAGATTTAACTTAATTACGCTCTCACTGGAAAATCAAAAGAGTCGCTGATTCAGTGGGCACTCGGACAATCTAATGTACACTAGACGTTCATTAATGCGATGTGACACTACATTGTATGCCCAGCGGCGAATGAACCACACAAGTGTGTGCCGTGTTTTCAAGGCTTAAGATAAATGCAAATACAATCACTCCTAAGTATATGGGTGGAGTCATCACTGTTTCAGGAAACCATAATTGATGTGCTCCTTGATTTTCTCGAAGTCTCGAAACGTTCTATTTTCAGGTGTTGTTGAAAATGCGCCCAACGTGACATGTATATTTTCGGTATTTATAGAAAATCAATGTTTTTTTCTTGTTTTTCAGATGTTGCAAGGTGACAGGGCTATGATAGCTTGACAGGGCTAGAAGCGTTCACGATAGAGTAGCGTCATGTCCATGGCGGAGTCGGTCACTTGAGGCGATCATGGAGTACACAAACATCGCTAGGCACTTGGGAAGGATACTCCGGATTATATTCAATGCGACATGTGTGCTTTGTGTATTCTTCCAGCTTCTGCACCTCAGTGCGGGGAAAGAAGACATCAAGATTGGATATATCATGGGCGCGGATTTGAAAGAGGGGGTTTCACCGGAGTCCTATTACAGGCCGGGCAAACGAACCTCCGGGGCTGTCCAATTAGCTATTGATGAAATTAACAACTCTACTGAGTGGCTGCCAGATCATAGATTAACGTTAGTAGTGAAGGATACGTATGGGAATGAGGAGTATAGCATTAAACATACCATCAGTCTGAAATGGCAGAATGTCTCTGTTATTATTGGACCTCAGGATACTTGTCAATATGAAGGGAGAATTGCGGCTGCCTACAACCTGCCTATGATATCCTATGTGAGTAGCAATTTGTATTTTAGAGTACCAGGATTGAGATTATGATATCCATGCCGACTAACCGGCGTTGTGTGTATATCCATCCTTGAAAGGAGGAGACTCACCGCCGGTTAGTCGGCGGGATGTTACGTGGATGATATTTACGCCAAGTAAACCGCTGGCGATGAACACTTTCATGTAGGATATAAAATACAAGGCTGTCTCATTGCTGGGTTATAGTCTATACTTATATCAAAAGTGTATACCAGCTTGTGTGTACAACAATTCAACGTAGAACAGTTCAACTTCCATGTACATCGTTGGCCCTATACGACGCCTGATGCATCGATATGTTTAACTGAATCACTGAATTTCACTTGGTTGAGTTTGTACAGCTGTCATTAGTCATGCATTTATACAAAGATCTGCTGTCCTGGGTGTCACTCATGTCTGTCAGTTCCGCCAAGTATTGTGTGATACAGTCACGACAGGGCATGAACATCATCTTGCACACAGGGCCTACTGCACGACTTCTCATTAGGCTGACGTTACATAGGCCTCATTCGTTCACTTCCCACATGTCACGTTCCAGCTTTACTTAACGTTCCTCGGTGAATGCACGGCCTTGTGGCATGCATTCAGTGAGGAACGAACGCATTAAGGGGAACGTGACATGTGGGAAGTGAACGAATGAGGCCTATGTAACGTCAGCCTTACGCATGGCCTGATATTGTCAGGATGGGGCATGAATTGCTGCTTTGATAAGCGTTTTTGCCGGGCGATATTACAATATTTTGGTCCGTCTGCTCTTGTCTACTGCCTTTAGTGTACTTGCAAGGTATGTTCAATCCCACGTACCTTTCTTAAAATCTTCAAAGGAAATGCCTGTCATTTTGTTAGTTTGAGTGGACGTCTCGAGAATACATTAACATGTCCACGTATTTACAAAATCAGATTCAAACTGACAACAGAAATGTCGGAGGGACTTCTTGAATAACAAAGGCGTTCATCCACACCGGGAATGGTTTCATTCTGACTAACTGCACTAGCTCACGGCCGACACAGCGCTAACTTTGAAAAATATGATAATATCGTCTCCTGGGTAGAACATGTCAAAACCACACGCTGAGAACCAGACTTAACATGTTTGGATTCTCATCTAGTTACAGGCGCATCTCCGGCATATCTGAAGCTGCAGGAATGTACTGTTGTGTACTGTGTGTGACAAACAGCCTGAAATAATCGAAATACAATTAGCGCAGGACTCCTTTTCAGGGGGTCATTTTCTACTTCTACACCAGTCGAAAATTCGATCAGATAATGATTACACCGTACATCTACTATAATTAGATAAAAGGTCCACAGAAAAAAGTATGAATGCAGCTATGTGACTGTTTCTGTATCGATATATACCATCGTTGTACTTTTATTGGGATTTTTCTCAAATTATGCTCTATAATCTACCGTAAATAAAGCTCTGAACTAAGTTAATAGCGTGTAGACGCGAGAGATAATGCATAACATTGATTAATGGACCAACGATCCCATCCACTCTAATGCGTGCCTCTGGGGCCTATTATCAGAAATTACTCTTCCCAAAGCCCTGCCTATTTTAAACAATAGCAAGACAGTGCGAATGTTGAGTGTTTCCCTGGTCGTTCCTTTATCATTGCCGTGACTGGTTCAGTGATGTCGACTCGCATTATTGAAATGAATTGAACGCACTCTGCCGGAAGGGTCCTCTCAAGCTAATATCTGCTGAGCTTGCCTTCAGTAACTTTTTTTTAAAGAATCTGGTGGTGAAATGCGATATCTTTGACGCAGCATCGAGCTTTTTGCTGGAGGGAGATAGAGCCTGGAGATGGGACCGGTATATGTTACTCGTAATCCGTGAGCTGGTGTCGCCAGGGATTGTGATAGAGCATTGGTGAACGATGCCAGTATCAAGCAGGGTATAGGCTAAACTCAGTCTCTCTATATTGCAGTCGATATTTCTTACGCGTAGTCCTTACGGTCTTTTTGAGCGCACTTGAGTTACACGCAGTAACATAACTGCGGTGAAAAGAGTGGCTGGTCTGGAGGATGTTTTGTAGATGATTGGTATGAAAGATATCAAGCAGATTAATCTATTATCTGCGTGGTGAATGATAACATTGATAGGGTTATTTGGCGAAAAACCTGCAAAGTCGAGCTCCTCGCGCAATGGTGTCTCCTTCGCTCTGGTGTCACATCGATGACATTCATTGAGGAGCATTCCTGCTGAATGTTGCGGCATTTCCCGATCGAAATAAGATCTGACAGCATCCTTCTGGCTGTTATAAACTTCCGATTTGATGTCGAGTTGTTTTGCATGGTCTCTGTGCCGAGAGTACAACTGGATGATGAACTAATCTGTCCAATGGTGACCAGTGCTGGGCTACGCCATGACGACGTTGACAACCTCGTTGAACCGTTCCTGCTACACTTTTATAACCAGAAATAAGCAAAGAAAATTCTGAATGTATTGTTAATAACTTCATTGCATTGGACAAATATACCGGTAGAGGAGTTAATTAGAAGGCACTGACGAAGACCCATCCTCCTTCACGTCAAATCGGTGTGACAAACGTTGAGGAAGGTTCTTTGACATCAGTGTGGACTGCTGATTTTTCGTTTCCTAACTTGGTCGAAATGACATCGTAGTGTCGGGCATAGATAGTGTGGGAGCAGAACCCTCTCCGATCCACTTCACGAGACGCATAACTTCTCTTAAAAGTGGCATAAGCTGTCGAAAGTGCATCCGTCAAAACTATAATCATGAAAAAGGTAAATTCTCTTCTTTCCCTCGGTTTGCTGCATGACTGTTCCATTGAGGCGCACTTGATTGCCATCCCAAAAAACTGATCAGATGCACCATGTTGTCAACATTTGCCAATTTCCATCTCGTCAAAGAGGAAAAAGATTGAACTTGTGGAGATATCCTTCCTCCGATTTGCGCGCGATCTTAATATGCGAGTTTTTTATGCTGCTTGCATTTTCCGGCAGATTGGAATCGTAGTGGATCTCCTCCAATCATGCTTAAATGAGCGAATGAAAGCTAAAAGTGCCTAGTCAGATAGTACATGTATGAAGAGATGGTGTGTTGTTTGTAAGTGGTCAATTAAGTTACTTTACCTAGGAGATGGCGCTTTCTGATGATATTGGATGATTTCCTAAATCATGGGATACCAAATTCCACCTGTGCTTCTGTTGATGTGTGTAGCCACAGAGTAATTCCTTCAAACCTTGAAGCGAATACCAGGTGATGTGTACTTTATGGAATGTTACCCAAGCTGTCCTATCAATGAATCAATATCTCTTCATTGTTTTCTATCAAAAATATCGATTTTTCCCGGCCACATCTGACACGAACCTTCCGGCATCTCCCACATTGCTTCACAACCGGATGTTGACCTTTCTTAACAGCTTCCGCTTTCTGCTGCAGCTAGTTGTCAACGGATCAATCGTGATTTTATGACAAGTGGTAATAAGTGGCGGATGTTAAATGAGTGCCCAGGAAATTATGACTTTTAGCCAACTGTTCATTTCTTTATTATCAGTTTCTGTTCGATGTTTTGGAATTGATTTGAAAGTGAGTGCAGATTTATACAGATCCTTCTGCTCATCAATCTTGCTCGAACGATAAAAAAACCTTATATCTCATGACGTCCGAAATTGGTCTAAATTACAATGGAAAAATTGCGTCTGGGGCGACTCTGTAAAGCACGATGCCCGGCTGGATACAGGAGCATTGTCTCCTGATAAAGTGCATGGTCAATGCATCAACACTATAAACATCATGCATCGAATTGTATACAATATAACCACCATGATGCATAGTACACGTAATTGCATTATTAGAGGAATTCGAGTTTGCACCAGTGAATTAGTTCAGCTGTTAGACAAATGTTTAGACCACCAATAACACATCGGTGTCCATTCTTATAGATAAGTGGTGCCTGGTTGAATCATGGAGGTTAAATGAAATAATATATGATGAAGCGTTAACTAGATTAATGTAGCTACTACATGTAATTGACACAATTCGAGCAAAGCATGCCGCGGGATCGAAATTCCCTTTCACTGTGGTAGCATTATTCACATTTCTTGATCTTTAATAAAGGCGTGATATATATCTGTCTGAAAACCCCACCTTGGCTCAGCTGCTACTCGGCTGATGAAACTGCAGCTGTCTGACAGCCGTAAAGCCTGCATCGCCAGAGAATAACCTCAACCACCTCAGAGGTTGGCTAAAAGGTCGCCATCGTTACTGCTAATCCAATCTCTATATCGAAGAAAAGTTAGAATCACAACTTTTCTGAAATGTTTTTAAACCCCGGTATATGTAAAAATTCCACTGCTGAGCTGAGCGACACGCAAAAATTACCGCGCCATTAACGTCATGTTAAAAACGAAAAATAACACTTATTTCCTTCTCTTTGATACTCTCCCGGTCTTCAACAAACTCCATTAGTCAACTCAAACCTCACTGTCTCTGGTTCATGACTTATCAGATGAATGCTTGCTGAGATACATGAACTTCAAGTAAGACATCTTGAGCAATACTGGCTGCTTCAAGAGGGACATTCAGAAGAAAGTTGACATTGAAATCCAATCAGCAAGTCAACAGCTTTCTACATTTGTTTGTCCGAACCTATTGTATTCTGACGGATTATGGTACATGGTTCTAAAGAGGCCATGACTGTCATAGAATCCTTTGTTTGCAGGACATTCTCTCCGAAGACATTTCAATTAACGGCAATACGAACAAAGCATTACGTAGTTTACAAGCCAAATTTGGCCACCAGTACATATGATACACAGACGCCGTGGCTGTAGTGAAACGCGACATCGTTGTGTTGGGATCAATCATGAAGCCAACACTAAAGCCAATGTCTTGCATTTTTGTCCGTGGTCGGGTGTGATTGTCATGTCATGACCATTTAGTGTCTCTTTTGACAAAACCAAGGCTGCCACAACCATGGCAACGATAGGATAAATGAAACCTTGTGTTAGCGGGGGCATGAAACCTTGCTGAAGGCCATGGCTTGCGTGAGGAAAGCCTTTATCTCCACTTGTTTATGTGGTCTTGATCACCCTTTTGTCTTCAATAGGGAAGATTTGTGAACTAAGTGTATACCACACCGAATGACCGGACTTGAAAAAAGCTGTCTTGCAAGCAGGAGACAACCACAGTCATTTGTGGTATTCGGACGTGCTAACTGGCTGCCTTGGTAATCCACCTGCCACAGCTTGCATCCAAGTCCTGTTCAAGCAGACACTGTTAACGGTCGTCTCCCACATCAGGACACAGGTTGCCACATGGTCATAATGCCTTTCTAATCAATTATCTGTAATAACGTGCGCCTTGTCCATCAGGTCCATTAGTGACAGTAAATATTGACTGGCACCGTCACCAAGGCTGTCTTCTCACACTACTCCACACTGCTTCACGATATCTAATAAGGTACTTCATGTCTCATGAAGATTCCCTTTGATTTGAGCTCTTCCCATTCCCCATCACTCTAGTCGAGTAGTTCTTTAGGCTGGTTGCTCTACGACGACCAAAGACCTTGCTAATTCAAGCATTAGTGTAAATTAAGGCTGTGCGCTCTATCATTCCATGATTGGATGCATTAACACCACAACTCAACCTGTATTGGCTTGTCTAGCCAATTGTCGCAGTAAAATATAAGAATCGATTCTATGATCGGCCCAAACAACTCTGAAGTGTTTCAATATTACTACCGATGCCATATGTTACCGGCTGCAGTGGTGGATTACTATACAAGTACATGTATGTTGTTGTTGTTGTTGGGGAAGTTCGATAAAAACTGTCACATTTTTCAGCTTTCGGTTTTAGGATTGTAGCTCTGTTTCTGTTGTCCATAGTTTCCTTGCCAAAGATGTGTGCTCAAGCCATGCCTCCTCTCGGCTTGTCATCAAGGGACAGTCTATCAGGATGTGTTCGGGCGTTAGGTCAGAGAAACAACATTCATACTTTCGTTGTCCCAAAACTGAGGTATTATCTTTATAAAACGTTAAGAAAGAGTTTTACCTCTCTGCTGCCTGAACTTGTGATGACCGATCTGAGATGAGTGTCTCAATGGTAAGCTCGAGCACTTGCCTATAGTGAAGATGCTTTTCAATATCACTCACAGAAAGATACTTGGAAAACCAAATAGAAATCAATATATCGTCTTTCAAAGCAATATCTCACCCAGCCACAGATTGTCTCGTGGGGGTGTTTTTAACAACATTTAACATCGACTTAATCTGACGAGTTGTCTCGTTCATTTTACTTCCTTCGAAGTCTCCATAGGGTTGGGAGCTTGAAACCAGCGAACGTGTCATGTTGCAAGCGATACAGCCACATCACCCCGCGGGAGAACGTAGCCTACGGGAATACCATTACGGTCACGTAAGAATTGCCAAAGCTATGTTTTTTAAATATTTGATTATAGATAGAGTTGTTTTTCAATTTTGTGAAAAAGAACACGACTCCAAGATAAAATAGCACGTCACCACGCCTATTCCGCATTGAATGTTGATTGATAACAAATTGATATTGACTCAGATTAATCATAAATAATCTGATAAAATGCTACCCGATCGGGTCAGCCAACACCTGTTGGTCAATCAATAATCAAAGCAATGCAATGATTTCTATTCTGAGGGCTGTTAGTTCAACCTGGACACTGAGTTTAAACAAGCATTTTAGTCCTTTGTAAGCGAACTCTGAAATGCCGACCAGACAGAATATTTCGATGAGATGCCGAACGAGGTATCGCGCGCGAGAGGGGGGCGGGGGGCAGAGGGAGACGAAGGCAAAACTTAGGTGAGAGAATACAGTGGCAGATTCAATAAAGTTACTATCAACCATGGTCAGCAGAGTATCCTCTGTTCTAACCTGTCATCAACCATGGTCAGCAGAGTATCCTCTGTTCTAACCTGTCATCAACCATGGTCTGCAGAGTATCCTCTGTTCTAACCTGTCATCAACCATGGTCAGCAGAGTATCCTCTGTTCTAACCTGTCATCAACCATGGTCAGCAGAGTATCCTCTGTTCTAACCTGTCATCAACCATGGTCTGCAGAGTATCCTCTGTTCTAACCTGTCATCAACTGAGGTTTGTAGATTGCATTACTACAATCGCCTTTATACCATCTTTGCGGCTAGCGAAGGGCCAATCATTTGGATGTCGCAGTCTCCAGTCTGGTGAACGGATCGGAAGAGTTCCAATCTATAAATGCCATTCTCTGTGACATTATGTAACAAACTAATCAGCCTTTCTGCACTAATACGATATCATTGATTGGATCATGTATCTTTTGTCATCTTAATCAGATCACAAGGCAACAACTCTGTCAATCATGTGTTTCTCTGGACATTAATGTCAAAGTTATTTTGACTTATCCATTATATTGTGTGATGAGGTGTTTTGTGAAGCGGTATGTTGATGGTACTGTAGTTTTATTGGGAAAATTGATTTTGAAATCGGGAGAATTCGAATCAGTTTGATAACGTTAATGTTGTGGCTTCCAGACACGATGAAAACATGATGTTTATTAAAGTCAGTACGCTTTATCGGAGTTGCATCGGATTAATGACTATATGTCATTAGCAGTAAATGGGCTGTTTTTTTTTGTGTGTTTTTAGTGTGGTGGCAGTGAGAGACTTACATGATACGCCATTGTGGCAGGTTTTTCGACATTGTTTTGACATCTGTTTCGTTCGATCGATGCAGCCTTATCATCGTGATGTATTCCGAGGCACCACTCTCTTGATTTTAGCTACAGACAGGCCGCAACATGATATGCTGCTAACAGCTACATTTCCGCGCCTATTTTTGCGATAGGCAATATAATAACGCCGAACATGAAGAGACCAGCTATGAACTGGTTGTCAGCAGTGTATTGCCAAAAGAAGAAGGGAGATTATGGCTGCATCTCCACACACAAATCACCTGACGGTTTTTTCTTCTCACCCTCGCTCGTACAAAACAGTCTGAAACACAGATATATTGTTCTCCTCTCTTTCAGTATTGTAACGATGCCGCCCTATCCGATAAAGTGAACTTCCCCACATTCGCCCGCACGAAGCCGCAGGCGGGTCAGATCGCCAAGTCGGTCATTGCGTACCTCAAGAACTACGACTGGAACAAAGTCACCCTGGTCTACTACGACAAGGGTGACAATGGTCCTGTCACAAAGGCAGCTGAGGCTATACAAGAGGTGAGTCAATTACTTTTTAACACCTCCATTGACTAGTCCTTTTAGATGTATTTTGTTCCAGTCCAAGTGGTTTTTGTTACGACACCAAAACGGGGCGCACTGGCCACTGGCCTGCATGCGGCCTCTTTTAATACTACATTCAAAGCAACTCGTTGGTCAATATCTCCTCGAAATTGGAAATGCAGCGTACAGGCATCTTCCTTCTAGCTTCCGGTCAGTCATGTCAGTTCCTGGTTCCCACCCAATGACCGGCAATGGAGCTAACGGAGCTTCCTTTACTGTTATTATTATCCATATGCCATGGACCCTTTGTTGTCTCTTCGAGTGGCAATAGTCCTCAGAATACTTAGAAACGAAGCTTGAGATGCCTCCGAAATCACTCTGATCCGAATGACATGGTTCTAATTTACCTGAAATGAGTCTGGAATGATTGTTGGAAGTTGTTCCAATCAAACTAATTGGAAAAGGACACGACCTCCCCTGTTGTAAAGCACGTTTCGCTTTGACGTGGTTTGGGTTGCTCGCGGCTAACGAGATGGTAACTGCACTCACTCGAGGAAGCCAAACCTTTGCTTTGAAGTGTTGCTCAAGTATAATGTCCGCGATTGAAGTACGTGTAATAAGGAAGGAAAGACACCTGTACTATAAGTTAGGGAGAGAGTGCATCAGCCGTACATGTTAATAATATCATTTCGCCCTGACTGTAGACGTTGAGCATGTCAATTTTTGTTTATCAGAAAATGCAAAATGGACGTTGATCTTCTTCTACAATAGCCCATTACTTGTACTAAGTGCATCCAAACCATGGAACTTTGAGAGCCTTTGAGAGCTTTAGTGGTCGAAAGATGAAAATGGTGTTTCTGATTGAGCAACTAGTTAGACCTGCCTTATCAGACCAATTTCCCTCCATCAACATCTGACCAATACTTCAGATCCTTTCATTGACAAATAGCACCGGAAAAAGGCAAGAAGCCACGCAGCTTTAGCAGGCGTTGGGTAATTTCGGCACTCCTGGCCGACTTCAAAAGCCTCTGAAAGTAGCAAAACTGTGATGGTAAACCTTTGTGGTGGAATCAAACCTAAACACGATGCCTATCTTACCGTTCATACCGTTAACGCTTTCTCTTCCAGCTAGTGGTGAACGATCCCACTCTCAACATTACCACTGTCCATCGTTACACCCAGGCTGTATTCTTTGGTCTCGATGCCAACCAGGGCACAGAACCGAACGAAGACTTCGCCAGTATCATCAAAGAAACATACAAAACCACGCGAAGTAAGTAAGACAAGAATGCATGGGCTGATTCAAATACGTTTACGGACAGATACTGCTATTTGGTTCTGGTTCCTCTGAGCGGTTATTTGATAATTATCATCTCCCTTGCCAGGTTGGCATGGCAGACCAATTACGTGTACATGTATAAGATTTCATCAGTAATTCCCCATGTTTCATCTCTAATTCTATATATTTAAATCAGGCCAGGTGAAAGCAGCCTGGGGCTGCTTTGTTTTTCTCATCTTACAAACAGTTAGAAGGATATCTTTCCCTGCCTTGCCTGTCATTACTGATGAATGAGTTGTATCGAGAGCCGATACCATCACAACCATCTCACAGATCCACCTCGCGATCCTCCCATTAATCCCTTCACCTTTCAGCCCATCTTTCCAGATTTCTTTGAACAAGTCAGTTGAACGCCTTGCCAATTAATCCTTAGCGTCTGATAGGAAACTATTGTCATGCTCTCGCCGCGTTCAATCCATCATCCAATTTGATCCCGGTGATTACGGCAAATTTGCAGCTCGTCAGCGTACCTCATTACACTTCTCCGGATTCAAGTTTTACTGGCTCGGTGGACTTCTTCTCCTTCTTCTTCAGCATTCGCTCTGAACTTGGAGGTGTTATTCTTATTTTCCAAGGATTATTCCTCCTCCAAATGGGGATAAGCGTTTTTACGGGCCCCCTTTCGCCAATACGTTATATTCCCAAAACAAATGGATAATGTCTGTGCTGTTGATAAAGGAACCCTACGCATCTCACAAGCTGTTCCTTTATCATCTTAAAAAGAACCAAGAAGGTGACTGAAACTTGCACGAGAGCATCTTTTCCTGGTCATTCTGCCACTTTCTAGCTGCGTTTCTCGTTTACTTGGTTATTGCTTTGTAGATCATTGCGGCGTCTCATGGGTAACGCCAAACAAACGTTACCTTAAAAGAGATTGGATTGTTTTAAACTAATCCGATATCCAATGTTCATCCTGCCGTATCCGGTTTTTAAAACTCACTTTCCATTATGCTGCTGATGTCAAAGGATGAAGAACCTTTGTTGCATACACACATTGGAAACCGATACTCGACGATAACTGATCTCATGATATAAGATACCAGGCTTAGCATGATCCCCTGGGAGAACGTTCGTGCAGATTTCACCAACTGTTGCCTTCCCAGGCAAGGCTTGGCATGGGTCAGCAGATACCGGTAACATGCTGATCATCTCCAGGGAGGGACACGTTTTGCTACCTTAACAGTTCTACATGATCTTAGATAAAGCTGGCACTGTTCCTCTTACCATATGAGATACTTCTCTCGTCAATATCTGGTGTTGTACTGACACAATAGACCATGGAATAGCTTGTAAACGAATCTTAAAAGCTACGTTGGGATTCTGTCATTCGTTCCGTATCATCAATGGCTGAACTATGATCATCATCAATCTGGTGGCGATGATACAGCTGTGTTGAACGTCGCTTCATTGGTGACGACAACCTTATGGCTATCATGCCATGTGTGTCTGTGAATTCTTCTTCTTCTTACTCGGCGTTCAGACATGTCTGTTACTATCTATCTGTTGTGATGTGGGGAACACTGCTAATGAGTAAATATGGCGTGCCAATAGTGTTAACTTAACGCCAGAAAGCAAGCTGAAGGCGAATAAGGCTACGTTCTAGTGTTTCTCTCGTAAAAGCCACCTTGAAACAGGTTCCGAAACGAAGATGATTCTTTCATAGTCTGGTATGAAAAGGTTATGGGCGAATCATTAGGTAGGTCTCTCTGTTAACGCAGGATTGTCAATTTCAATATAGGTTGAGTCGATTAACCGGTAGCTATCGTTTATCTGATGGTGGATCTTTCTTTCCTCTTTCCAGTTTATGTTCTCGTTGCTGATGTTTATGCCTTCCCCGCCTTCCCGGTCGCACTACAACACATGGGCCTTCTTGCCAAAGGGGAATACTTTGTTGTAGGCGTTGATGTCGACCATTACAGCCCTGAAAATGTCAATCATTATCTTAATGGTAAGGTATTTCGATTAAATTAAGTATTACAAGGCAGGTTGCTAGATAATCATCATACATGTAGTTGCCTTAGGTAGGACCATCGCCCCAGTGCTTGCAGTGCAATCTGGAGGCAGGATAACAGGAATGTTAGTGCCAGGGATGGTGAGTTTGTTTTACCATATTGGACTCGAGTATAACAGCCAATCGTCATGAAGCTGGGCCATGTTACAACGATGACGATAGCATGAGTTTATGATAAGCCTTATGTCTTCTTATATTTCTGTTCAAACGGTAAGACACCAGTTAAATTTGAATCGACACAACAACAAGGAGGTCGAGCACTCAGAGCGATGCATCTCAACTCCGGCAAATGCCGCTGTGAGGCGCCACTAGTTTAGAGTATGGGCGTGGGGCTGCGAAACGTCCACAAAGGTTGCTAAGAAGCAACAATTTATTTATTCGTATATTTTCTTACAGGTCCGTTTATGGAGAAAGGTTTTCAAAATCAGCCACAGTTTTTAGAAAGTGCCCGCTCATTGGTAATCATACTGCCTACGCCACCCAAGTATCCAGAATTTGACGACTTGTCCAAACGTGTCAATGAATATCTTAAAAAGCCACCCTTTAACATGAAAAACCCATTCGAAGAATCAGGCATTGAAATCATCGTAAGTAGCCTCGTTTTGAAAGTCGTCTGCTTATTAGCTTCTTCTCTTGATTTCAGGGATGGCTGCGGGTGAGGATAAGGCTGATATGTCCAATATTCACGACCCAATGAGGTCAATTGTTATTATTCTTCCCTCACCACCCAAATATCCAGATTTTACGAGGTTCGCTGCTGTAGTGAACGACTATCTCGAAAATCCTCCTTTTAACTATTTTAAAAGCCCATTTGGAATTGATAAAACCGTAAGTAGTATGCATGATAAACCACTAAACCCTCTTGACCTTTTTACATGATACCTAAAGACGTCTATCCTCCTGACTTTAACACTTTAAGGACTGAAAACTGAATCATCATTAAAGGGCCAGAGAACCAAAGCGGCTGATATTCTGATTTCATTGCTTTATAATACATGGCAATACGATGCACGATTAACTAAGTGGTGATGGTAACGTCTTCTCATCGGCCACCGTAGCAAGCCAAGGTTTAAACTTGGTGTATCCATCCTTGTTCTTCAAGCATGGCTGCAAAGCTGTTGAACGCCTGCGAGAGACAATACTGCGCTTTTGGTGCCTGATAATACATCGAGCAGGCGTTGGTTCTCTACCCTCTTCTAAACACAATTATCTCACAAACTGAAAAGTCAAATCAAAAATCAAAATGTTTCTAAAAGCAGAGAGATAATTGATTTTTTAACCTGAAACTATTAAAATGGTAAGAATATCAGGCAGCGAAATTCGTTGTCAACCATTAATGGAAATGGCTCACTTTATCGTGATTATCAAATGACTCAAAAAGACATCAGAACTGAAAGGTAATTCTTGTTAACACGTTGCAGCTTTTTCATCAAGCAATGTCGATTTCCTAAATGTTGCTGTTAGTGTAAAACTATCAACTATCTACCAGAAAAACAGTCCTTAAAGCATT
Organism: Lineus longissimus; assembly: GCF_910592395.1. NCBI lineage: Eukaryota > Metazoa > Nemertea > Pilidiophora > Heteronemertea > Lineidae > Lineus > Lineus longissimus. The sequence goes on from NC_088308.1 coordinate 28,920,970, forward strand.
AAAATGTTGCTTTCTTCTTTCCCTACACTGGTTTGGGATCAAACTCTCAGTTCTAACAGACAAACGCCCGCATAAACATTAAAACATAACCTTCTCGTTTCAAATTGGGACTTTTGTAGGCATGCCAATACGTCCATAAACGTTGTAAACTTGTAAAGTGTATCTCATCTTATCAAATGAAGCACTGAGGAACACTTTATCTTGACGTCTTCTAAAACAAGCCACGTGGTGTTACCGCCCATTTCCCTGGCGGTTGACTCAGCTACATTATGGTGAAAAGACCAAGAACATCAAAAAAGATAACCTGGTCTTATTCATCGTTCATGATCCTGGACTTTCACTTAAACCTTGGAGACCTAGAGGCACTGCCCTTTAACAACATCTAACGTTCCTACTAACAGAGTGAAACCTTTGTTCCTCTCTCTCCTGTCACCAGGTAACGTGAATCGTCTGGCGCAACATTTCCCCCAAGAAGTAGAAATTAAGCAAGCTTCAGAATGTGAAGTTGTGCTCGACTTTGCACGTTACCATTGGTGAGAGTAGACATGTTCGGGTGGGGGACAAACGTTTGGACAACTACCAGTTTGGGGATCTTTAACAATGTGGTTTTCGGTGGTCTGGTCGCTGTTGTTCATAAGAAGTTAAGTGGTTGTTTTGGTGTTAACTTAAATGAGTTCTCGCTCAGCTAAGCCTGTTGTACTTAACGCCTATTTAAAGTTAATACCAAGTTAGCGAGCAGCTTGTTTTGAACAACCACGCCCTGAATGCACACTCTGGTTTGGTTTGAATCATTCACCAGTAGCACTTTATGTTCTTAGATTCAGTTTTCCTCATTGCTGATAGGTGGAATAATCTGGAAGGGTGCTTGGTCATGCTTTGGTATAGATCATCACATCAGCACGATTAAATGTTTTTAACCGATCATAGACATCACACCGACTAAAACGGTTTTAAAGACTCGGTGTCGGGACACGCGTCGTGTGTTTCTCTCTTTTGTTGTAAAACTGGGCCCGGCTACTCAGTCGACGTTAGTGATAACGTTACCGTTAAGTACTAACGCTACAATTCAACGTCTCGTGAAAGGAAATGAAATTTAGTGAAGAAGATGACGATGGTTGAGTTAGCGGTGGCGCTTGTCACTAACGCCGATTGAGCAACTGGGCGTTAAAACAACTCTTAATTGTTGAATTTGAAGAAAAATATATATCATTGGTAAAATGTCAATTGTGTTCAATGCATGTTGGTTAAATAAGACACTTACTTCTCAAAATGATTCCCGTTATCGTTTCAATACAAAGAGCTAATACTGCGTAATATCTGTAATATTTAGATTGATACAGCACTTCTGAACATACTAGTATCTACCGATCGTTTGATTGCATTTGGATTTTATCCATTTTGTACTTCACACGTTGTTTAAAGCATGATCCCCAAAACATTGATGTTAAAGCCAACGTTTAATCTCCTATGCATGTTCCAGTCTTCTCCTGGTATCATCAACTCCCTCCAAAGCAAGCTCACCCCTCCTTGTGCTTGAGAATGATATGTGGCAAAAATCTCAAAAAATCTTCTTCTCTCCAGTCAATATATGATTTTGATCCGCATGATCCGAACACCTAACCCATAATTAAATGTCAGATTATAATCAAAAGACGCTCCTGATTAGGAATTAGTATTTTCTGAACAAATCAAATCGACCAAAAGCCCAGGAGTAGTCGTTGGTTAAATCGGATTTTGCACTGAGGAGTGATTTCAAGAGTTAATGCTACGGTTTCAGTTTTTTTCAGTTACATTTTTATCAATAAAATGCTACACTATTAATCTGCTTTTCTTGTCACGTGTTGAATAAAACAAACTAATGTACAGGCAGCGAAGTTGAAATTATCAACTGAAATCAAATGAGTTTTTGCCAAACACGAATTCATGGCGTTATCGGGCAATCTAACTATCAAATATCCGACTTTTTCCAAATTAAAAAGGTGAATTCGTGAAGAAAGTCTAATAGCACTCAGTCTGAAAAGGAGTAAGAAATCTTAATATGCTAAAATGATAGGTGGCTTGATAATGGTCTTATCTCTTGTTGACAAATTTCAATCCAAATGGTGCTGGTTTTGAATATCGACTTTCTGAGATTCTTAGTTAAGATCTCAACTAAGGACTTCACTAAGGACTCTTGTAAAGATAAAAATCCGATGGCAATTTTCGACCTGGCGTTAACAAAAATGACAAAAGACCTCAACAGCGAAAAACCAGCCAAAGTTGCAAGCCTAAAACGTCTTTGCACCAAGGGGCCCTTTTTACATACACTAGTTTGTAGTGCTGTTAGTTTATCTTAGCCAATTCTGGTCAGTTGGTGTTTTACTATGAATGATGTATAACTTGACATGATCGAGTCGGCATATCTTCCTGGGATCGCCGATCACCCGTTTCTGCACTTTAGCAATAACCAAACGACCCATGAAGCCAGACTAGTGAAGCAAGGTGTAGCCTCCCAGTGTTGCCCCTTTAGTCTGCTCTCCACATTGCACCCTTAATGTTTGTCATTTCTAGGTGGTTGCTCACTGATGGTCTAGGTATGTGTCCCCTTATTAACTTGATTGACCAGTCATCTGTAAACCATTAACGTATTATGGTGAAAGGTCGCCAAGTTTAGACAGGAACGTAACTTTGGCATTCTTTGTGGTAGTCAGTTATCTGGCGAGGCGAAGGCCAAGTATACCCTTGACCAGTGTGTCAATGCAGAAAGAACGGGTCATGGTGTCTTATACCTCAGCTCCTGAATACCTATCGAGCCTGTCGTATTCTGCTAACAGAGTCGACCATGAACGTCTACCATTGGTAATCAATGATACCATACCCCATCCTGGCACTCCGCTTCTCGATATTTCAAACGAAGGAGTGAAAAAAAACCTGAATCTCAGGATGACCTTACCCCAGATATAATCATAATCACGGTCCCACCTGATTAACACTTTAGTTTTAGCAAGGAGATATCGCATCTAATTCGCCACGAACTACCTCCTAAACCATGGTAGTTTTGATGACAAGTAGGACTCCCGATAAACTATTAACTTACTGATGCTTGTGTAATCACTGGTTTTATCACTTCCCGAACTAAAGTGTGAACAAGATGGGTGAGAAGGTTGAGCCCTGACTATTTCTTTCTTTTCTTCTTGTGTAATACACTCACGGTATACTTCAGATTCCAATGGAAGCGGGCTATCTCTATGATGCTGTATGGCTCTATGCAAAGGCTGCTCACAAGCTACTAGAGATGGGGGAGAGGGTAGATGATGGAAGAGCCATATTCAAGGAGTTACGTGGCAAGGAGTACATCAGTAAGTGTTTTTCGTAAAGGAAGAGTATAGGCAGGAGCCACATGGGCCAGATGGATGACGTTACACCAGGTCTCCAATTGATGTCAGTCAAATGATGGAGACTTATGTATGAACTGTGTAGTAACGAATAAAGGTGCAGACTATAATATTTAAGAAGTTGGTTAAGTGTGTATTTGTGAGTTAGTAACATATTTGACCACTGCGTTCGCAGCCGTGTCGAGTTCTGGTATGAATAGAGTAGACGTTGATATGGACAATCAGCCAGAAAGCTGAAGGTATTGAATGTTTCTAGCGTTGAGCAATCTATCTTGAAAACTACTTAAACTTGTATTCCCGAGTTGTTAGAGAAGATCAGTTATAAATGGAACCTTGGTGAACATAGTGAATGATGGCTAACGTATTCCCCAAGGGGGAGAATAAATGGTATATCTGGTCGCAGAGCGGGATGTTCAATCAATATTTGATTCATGGTCTGCGGAAGGTTTAAATTTAAATCCGTGTTTTGAACAAAACATTGCAATAATTAATAAGTTCTCTTGAATTTAATGATATTACTGTCTTAAGTAGGCAGATTAAACAGACTTATACGAATCTTACTTTGAAACAAGACAATGCTTTTAGTATGAATATTTAAGTGGATTGTATCTCTCCATCTGGGTAAATGTAAAGGTTACGTGGAAGGAAGAGTCAACAGAGAGAGGAGATGGAGCATTATCCGGTATCAAGCAGACTCCTTCCCTCTCGCATCCTTAATGGAAAAGATCATTTGTTTGATTGTAACTTAGTGTTTCACTTCGATGTTTTCGTGTGATGTTGAAGTGATGCTTTGATGTGATTCTCTTGTGGATTGACCAAGGACGCGACATTCATCCGCCAAACAAAAGATCAAACAGATAAATCGAAGAGCTTCTGTCATTTAGAAACAACTAAGTGACAAAAACGGTTAAAGACATCAATCAAATTCATTAAAAGCGACGATCGAATGAGATATTGCTAAAAATGGGATCTGTTTTCAATCATACTCTCTGTCACCTTCTTGTAAGGTTTAGTTCCTGTTAAAGGCTTCTTCAGAGGTCACATTCCGTACTCCAGGATGACTATCTTTTTCATTAAATAAACCCACACTGATATCTTCCAGGTATTAATGGTTTCGGGAATCGTATTGATGACAATGGTGACTGTGAGGGTAACTACACCATCATCGCCCGCCGACCCCCAGATCTGGCCAAGGATCGGAAGAGCTGGGGCATGTACCCGATCGGGGTGTTCAGGCGAGTGGAAGGAGGAAATCTGGTATGTGTAATCTCGCCACCAGCAAGAGGTCTCCCCACGAATCTGGTCAAACCAACAGCGTTAAGTTCGCCTGAGTTCAATAGATATGATGGGAGCAATTGATAAAAACGTGCATGGTGGTATTTCCGTTACAATAACAACTCTGATAGAGCGCACTTAATTTGAGTAGTAACTTAGGCCTTGACAAATATCGGCTTTTCAATTATGAGTCAATATTTTACAGAGATAACCAATATATGGTAGCAATGAGTGCCAGGCTTCTCTTGGGGACGATTCAAATTATTTTAATGTTTGAAGAGAAACTCCATCATACCGGTATTTATTGAACTGATAGTGATGTTGACATTCCGATAAAGAGATGTTTACACGCGCTGGTATTGACATCTCCCTGGCGGTAACATGATTGATTGAAAGAGATGCCCCCCCCCCGGCTCTCCCCCTGGAACGTGCAGTTTCCATCGCTATTTAGCAACGATTAAGTAGACGGTTGAGTGCCGCCTCATCGTAGGTATTTGTATGGCTGATTTACATGTATCACATCAGTTTCCTGTCGCTTTAAAAGTTGTCACTAATTGGTTGACCATCTTTAACTACTCCGAGTAATTGCTACAGACTCCAGCAATCAGCACACTATCTTAACAGTCTTAACCATTTGAATGGCAAAGTGCATGATGACGATGGAGAGTGGCTTTCAGCCTGAAGCTAGCTAGATATTCCTTTTTAATGAGACCATCAAGTTTAAACATCAGATTTTTTACAGCCACCGCCGGTTTCCGACTATTTGAATAATTTAGGTCTCCATCTCGATCTAAACAAGCTCTTTATGAATAGTACATTAGGGTGCTTTCGGCAACGTTATGGCGTTAACAGCACTTCCCATTTAATGTCAACTTCCATTCATGTCAAAACACTGTCAAGCTAATCGTGCTAATTGTCTTTTTCAGACGGTGGCCTACTTTGAAAATGAGACTATGCAATGGGTTGGAAAAACCGCGCCACTAGCTGAGCCAAAGTGTGGCTACTTCGGCAAGAAATGCAACGAGAAAGAATGTAACTAGAGTATTTCCAATAAATCATAACTGGTTTCTGCTTACTGCGCACAAAACTCATGTGAAAGTTACACAAAATCGCTCTGATTAGACAGCCCACGGGAAGGTGTGATTTGAGAGTTACAGTTGACCAAATTCCTGCCCCTTCTAACGCATAACTAAAGTATCAGAGAATTTTTTAAGATTATCACACTCCTGAAAAACGCATTGCCCTGAAACATCAGGTTACTATTGTATTAATCCTAAGGTCGCTTCATTACGATGATGATGAAAAAAACTGATCAATATCAGTCTAGAGCAGGCCCTGGTAGTGTTTAATCACAGTATGTAAGCATTTACCTTTGCACGATGAAGGAGGCCCTTGTCTCCCTCTGAAGGTATCTCCTTCTGACCAACATGTTGCCCCAAGACATGACTACTGACTGACTTAATTCCTTGTTTCCACTCTGCTTGCAGCTAATACTGAGAAGATTGTAGCAGGCGCCATCGGTGGAGTGGTCCTTCTGGCGGTAATCATTGGCTCGATTATCTACAGGTAACGCTCAATTAACAGTAAATGATGCTAATGGTCTATCCCTTTCGTACAACCATTAACAGCGCTGATAATTATGATGAGAATTATGGTAGTGTCTTGCCAATATTTCGGTTTAACGAATTGGCTTCGGATTAACCCGTTTGTTGTAAGGAGCTGACAACATGGTTAATGATGTCGCTTTCCCGCCTTAGTTAACCAACTCCAATCTTTGAGATCAATCATCACAGAAGTATCATTGACTGATTCTTATTCAGAGAGATTTCGCAATGCACTTGGCTGTTGTTCAATGGCTCATTCTATACGTCCACTGCGTTTAGACTCATCATGGTTGGTGCGACATGTGTCAATGCCTCTTTCACCGACACAAGAGGCGCATCACCCTCGCAAAATCAGAATCTGACAATTGTTGCTTTGTATAATCATCCCAAACTGCTGGTCATCTGCAAACACTTACCTCCCTTACAATTATCGCCATCTGCCATCAACGATGTAAACCTTTCGATGCTACCCTGCAGAATGATGTGTGTTGGTCAGTAGTTGTTTTAGTAAGTGTACAGAAACGTTTCCCATCACCCACCTGTAAGACGATCAAGGAATACTAGTCTAGGCCAGGAACACAGTAGGAATCAAACCAGAAGGAGAATGCAATTAAGTGATTTATTTCCATCGTTCCATTCCAGGAACTGGAAGTACGAGCAAGACCTGGCCAAGATGTTGTGGCGTGTCGACTGGAAGGATGTCGTGACGAAAGAGAAGCACCATGCCCTTTGCCAGAACTTGAATTCACTCAACGACTCAAACACAGGCAACAAAGCAAACGCGGGGAATGCAATGACCCGGGTATGTATCAGGTTGAGCTGTCTGGTGAAAGTAGTCCTGTTTCACTCTTTCCCTTGTAACATGTAGCAATGGCCGCTTTATCGTTTTAAATAACCAATATCTATCTGCGCTTTTCCGTTAAAAAGCGTTACAAAAACTGTCACTGTTAACATAGATCTCAAGGCGCTGTTGTATTCAGCAGGTACACCTGAGCTCGAACCATCAAAGATAAAGCAGTGCCCAGACTGCCGTCAGAACCCACAGCCCACGGACTAAGAGCAAGGACTAAGAGTCAGAAACCTGAACTAGTACGCACCCGTACTCCACGTGGACCATTAATTCATTTGATAGTAAATCGCCCTCTTTATAGTAAATAAGGTGCTTAATAGTAAATATCCTATTTCGTAGATGAGTTCGCACATACGATCGAGTCTGATGTCCCTGGAGTCGCAAGGAGGCGACTTAGAGCTCAGGCATTCCTTCTGCCAGGTTGGCACGTATAAGGGCAACTTGGTCGCTGTGAAGCGCGTCGCCAAGAAAAGCGTTGATCTGACGAGAAATGTACAGAAAGAACTAAAATTGGTAAGGCTTTCGGTTTCCTCATGACTGATGTGATCCCGTCATTTGTCATCTGTTAACGTATTACCTCGCTCCCCCCTGCCCATGGGCCAAAGTAAGGTTGCGACCTATCAAATTCTGCCTAAACTAGTTATGTGATGTATCTACCATTGTGATGGGTGCTGGGTTAGTCAAAATGAGTAAAGTTACTAAATTGACGTTATTTCCTCTTGTAAATTAATCCATATTTGTTTCGTGAGAGCATTCAGTGTCTAACTCAGTCACTTCTTCCTTCTTGCAGCTCAAAGACATCCGTCACGACAACCTGACCCAGTTTATAGGTGCTTGTGTCATGTATCCTAACATAGCTTACCTCACGGAGTATTGTCCCAAGGGGAGCTTGCAGGTAAGAGGAGACGGTCGGTAACATACTCTCCATCACCTTTACTTAAACTCTATTGGATCGTTCATATCATCAACGAATTCCTCCTGTATCTATCAGCTTTAGATTTGTAATGAGGGACCACAAACGCAGGACGTCTATGCCCGTTTCTGCTCCTACTTCTAATAGTTTCGTATTTTTGTGTCTTCAGGATGTCCTAGAGAACGACGATGTGAAGTTAGATAATGTTTTTATAGCCTCAATAGTCAATGATATTCTGAAGGTAAGGCTCGGACATTCACAAATTGGGAGAGATGCTTGACATAAAGGATTTTGAGAACTTGAAGTGAAGTGAAGTGGTCGACTTCAATTGACGATGTTCTTCCTTTCCTCTACCAACCCTTACTACTCATTTTTCCAGGGCCTTACTGTTATTCACGAGAGTGAGATCCACTTCCATGGACGACTCAAGTCTTCCAACTGCCTTATAGACAGCAGATGGGTGCTAAAACTCACCGACTTTGGCCTGTCCCACTTCAGGTCAGGGGAGGACAAAAAGGAGGATGGCGACTATGCGCATTTTCGAAGTAAGTGAACGAGCAAACAATCCAGCCATCTTGTTGGTTGTGATGTCAAACCAAGGTTATTTGAACCTTGTGCCTATGAGTGGGCAAGCTAAATAACGCATCTCAGTGGACGTCAGGTCAAGACGGAATCTTCTTCTTGTCTGGGCCGACGACGATGACATTAGACTCTTTAACCACTTGGTGCCAAACTAGAATGGCACGGAACAAGAATTGAGACAATCATAGTCACATGCCTACATGGCTCCTCTTGTAGAAGTCGTGAGTGAGATCGTACCAGGACCTGATAACAACTGTCTGTTTTCGCTTCAGGTCTGCTGTGGACGGCACCAGAGTTGTTGCGGAACCCGAGCTGTCCTGGAACTCAAAAAGGAGACATCTACTCCGTAGCTGTGATACTTTATGAAATTCATAGTAGAAACGGGCCTTACGGAGACACAGAAATGACTCCGCAAGGTAAGTCGATTCAAGTTCGTGAATCTGTTGTGATTATTATGCTCTTCCAACATTGAAAACCACCTGACGACCTTCACGTAGAGAGAGAAGAAACTTCTCTGAAACATCCTACTTAGGCATGTCGGAGAGGTGCAGTGGATTCTCTTCCCCTGAGTTTCAGGTTGAGTTGGCCGGAGCTGGTGGAGACATCAAGCTTTTCATCCAATCATCCACATAAAACTCATCCAGAAAATGCTAAGTTGTATTAGCTTCTTTCAGAAATCATCAAGAAAGTGAAGCATCCCGAGTCCATCCTTCATCCATTCCGGCCACGACTTGGAAACCTTGACAGCACGGCCAAGTTTATAACTGACTGTATTTCCGAGTGTTGGTGTGAGATACCTCAGAACAGACCAGATATGAGAGGCATTAGGAATATACTGAAACCTCTGCAGAAGGGATTGTAAGTTCTCGTTTACACTTCGTTACTTCTGTCAACGGCGGTAAATCCTGCAATTGCTTCCTTTGAGGACTGACGAGCCATGCTTAATAGTTGTAATAGTTGAGCACTCTTTTTGAACTAGCGTAGCCAGGCTACTCCCTCCCTACTCTCCTCTCTGTTATTCTGCCAAGCTCTACAGAATTATAAAGAGCAAATGATGCGGGAAATGACGATTGTAATACAAATGTAAACAAGGCAGTTGGCTCAGTCGTGTCTCGAGGGAGAAGGATTTGAGGTACGTTACAACTGCTTTAACCAAAATCATGAATATCTCCTAAACCTCTCATTGTAGAAAGTCTAACATCATGGACAACATGATAGCGATAATGGAGCGGTATGCCAACAACCTCGAGGGCGTGATCGAGGAACGGACCGAACAGTTGCTCGAGGAGAAGAAGAGAACAGAAGAACTGCTGCATCAGATGCTGCCAAAGTAAGTACTCTCCAAGTCAGCAGTAACGAATACTTTCCACCTGGGCTAGCTTCTGTCATTTAACATCATGCTGAAGGTGGTATTTGTTTTCTGGTAAATGCTGTGAAGGGTTTGGATTACTCGACCCTGTTAACACTGCGAGCCATCACAGTGATCTTCAACGATTGTTTCATCTTGTTTACGATTTCTTTGCAGATCTGTTGCTGAGCAGCTGAAGCAGGGTAAACAGGTCGAGGCGGAGGTGTTTGAGTCGGTCACCATCTACTTCAGTGACATCTGTGGTTTCACTGCCTTGTCATCTGAGAGTACACCCATGCAGGTATGTGGAACAGATGTTTGGCCCTCTCATTCAAGAATTGAATAAACTCTCAGTTATCTTGACCCTCAATGTATTGACTATGCTCAGCTTAGCTGCGGAGGCAATATCGCTGGAAGTTCAGTATGTTAGACAAGTGACCTGGATTACTTTGATGAATTGAAGTCTTGCACGTCTGAACTTATTTGGCAATAAGATAACTCTTGTCTGCTGTCACAGTAGAGAATAGCGATCCTATCCAACAGCCGCAATCAGAACTTCACTAGGTCTATAGTGTTTCAATTAGGCCTACTGGCCTTACTGTCTAAGCTTCTACAGCATTCACTTATCACTGTTCCCACTGAATCATGAAAATACAAACCTCCTTTCCTGTTGATGTCAACTCTTCTCCCTCTCGCTTCAGGTTGTCGACCTCCTCAACGATCTCTACACGACCTTTGACTTTATCATCGGCAACTTCGATGTGTACAAGGTGGAGACGATTGGGGATGCCTACATGGTGGTGAGCGGCCTCCCCACCAGGAATGGCATCAACCATGCCGGCGAGATTGCCTCCATGTCGCTCGCTTTACTGTCCGCTATCAAGAAGTTTAAGATCAGGCACCGACCTGACGAGTGTCTTAAGCTGAGGATTGGAATACATTCCGGTGAGTCCAGTTGCTCCATTCGCCTCTCGTTAACAAACTGGAATGCATCATTAGGAAATCGTATTCCTGAGATGATGTTATTTAGGAACCGGATAGTTGGAGGGGAGGGGGGGGGGTTCAAAACTATGAGAGTGGACAGAAGCTGTTGTGATATCCTAACTTGATTTTCTTCCGTTTTATAGGTTCATGTGTTGCTGGAGTCGTAGGTTTAAAAATGCCACGATTTTGCCTCTTTGGTGACTGTGTCAATACCTCCTCGAGAATGGAATCAAACGGCTTGCGTAAGTATACCAACCTTGTTCGACACGCCTATCAACAGAAATCTTATTGGTCTTCAGACTGCGTAAGTATACCAACCTTGTTCGACACGCCTGTCTACAGAAAGTTTGACTCTTATTGGTCTTCAGGCTGGTGTGAAGTAATCGAAACAAAGATTTTCAGTCTATGATTAAGTATGCCCTTTTACTTGTAGCGTTGAAGATCCATTGTTCGCCCCAGTGTAAGCAGTTGCTTGATGAACTCAAGGGCTTTGAGGTGGAGGAGAGAGGCCTTGTCAAAATGAAGGTAAGCTTTCATACGCAGACGGTATATAGCACTTTAAGTCTAAGGGTTTACAATAACAACACTCTGTTCAAGTTAAGATAATCGCCTCTGACTGGTTGCGACTTAGTGCTCATCGGACAAACTTGGGATTAATGGAAATTAAAACAACATGTGATCTCCCTCCGTGTAACACAACAATGCCAAGAATGATTTGTTATGTGCTCCCATTACGGCAGGGCACGCAATGAGTGCATTTGGGTTGTTTGTATAGGCAACTCAAACTTAGATGAGAGATTGCATCCTTCTATTGCACTGTTCTACTTCATTTTTCATAACCCATACATTCCACTTACACAGGGCAAGGGTGAGATACGCACTTACTGGGTCATCGGTGATAAAAATTCAAAAACGAGGAAGTTTTCGTCGTCACAATCATCCGTCCAGACACCGAACCACAGCAATGAATCTTCAGACTATGATTTATCACAACCTAGTTCACCAGTGGATAATAAAGGACTTCCTAATGGCACCAAATCAGATGGTGATGATAGTCGGTCGACCTCGCCCTCCAAGAAACACCCATCGTCACCCTTGAAAAAGTTCTTCCAGAGTGGCAGTAAATCGGACTTGGGGAATGAGCGGAAGAAAAGTGCAGGGCAGGTCCCGGAGTCTTTACCACTGTTACCAAGGAGCCAGCAATGTGCTCCAACGAATCCTGGTTACAGAGACAAATTTGAGATTATTATCAAGGAGTGAGATTAAGAATGCTGGATTAGAGTGCAAGAATAGCAGTGACTGATGGAAGACATTCACTGATGGCCATAGGCACGCTGAGCAGTTATGGATACTAAGTGACAGGTTGTGACTGGTGGATATCAGGGCATCCAGCGTGTTCAATGTACAGTATTCGTCCGGAATGAAGGGGTGTATGCGTTCTGTGATAACGAATGGTAGAACGTGATGACAATAGCCCCCACGATCGCTTGCTTGTCAAGAACGTCCCCAAGGACAAAGAAGGCTTAGAGGGGCAGAGCTGTCTCTCCTGAGAAGCTCAATATGCTTTCATAGTAAAATCGTGTGCTGGGTCAACTCATGTCCACGTGGCAAAGTGCTCTAAGTTGTAGTAGGTAATATCATGTCAGGAGGAAAAGGACGGGCTGTACGTGTCCGTCCGTGGTCGAAATATGGACCATAACTTAAGGGTAATTAAGTTACCATTAAGTCCTGCTTGTGAACCCTTTCGAGACTCAGTTTTATAACGAGTTTAGAGGCATTCATTCTGGTGAGAACTACTTAAAATGCAGAATCATTCCATGGAAGACATATAACACGAGGACACAGCACTAAAACGAATGAAAAACCTGAGTGCAACGCGGGAGTTCTAAGTTTAAACGGGTTAAAGTGGACATGTATTGCCAAAATCTGGCCACTTGAAATTTGCCAAAACTACATGTACTATGTTTCTGATGACAGCATGGGTTTAGATTGGAGCCAAGCTTTCTCAAACTTAAAAGATATATTACTGGCCATTCAAGAAGTACTGATAACGATAAAATGTAACGGTAATTATACTCTAGTCATAAAGTTATAATGTACATAATTTTAATGAGGCGACTTACAAATTACTCATCTAACAATAGTTAAGACAATTACTGACGTAATGGATATGAGAACGCAGGCTTTATTAGGATGTAGTACAAAGAATCGAAATTCACTTTGCATAACATAGTTTGTGGTCAGCATTTGATCCACAGATTTTCTCGAGGACTGTGGGGAGGGTGTTCCGTGGGGAACTGAGGACTGTGGGGAGGGTTTTCCGTGGGGATAAGCAGGAATTTGACAACCCAGATGTGATAGCCAATTTCTTGCTGAGATATATATACATTACGGTAGTAAAACAAACAGACACTGGTATGTGTCAGCGGTCGAAGTGGAGAAGTGTATTCTGTTAAGAAATGAATCACTGCATCAGCCATAGATAAGTAACTACAATGAGCACTAAACGAGTGTATGAGTGCCATACATTCGTGCTATGAGGTACGGTGGATTCACATTGGTTTGCATGTGGAGGGTTTCCAATTCACGATGTTGCCCCACGTTCCTACATCATGTTTTACCAAGACCTGAATCATCTTAAGAGTTGTCGCCAAATTCTCTGCCAGTGTCATGGTGTGTCAGACTTCAAGTGTACATACATGTAGGTCGCGTCTGAATGTGTATAATAAAGCACTACTCACCCACTTGGAGCAATTTTTCTCTGGGTGGATTTTGATATAAGCTTCGTGTTCATCAGTGGTTGTGATGTCCAATAGGACATGTTATTGTTAAATGTGCTTAGCCCTCTGTCTCTTTGTGTAATTGATATAAGATAGCACCAGCTACCACCGGTTCAGTAATCATGGAAGGACAGCGGTTTTAGTTGTAAAAGATGATTCGTGTTGGTTTCGCGAAGTCATTGAAATATTCACTCGCAATGTATCCAGGACCAATACCGAGTTGATTGTAACTCATCTTAAAGTTATGAAAAATGATTGCAAGCTGAAGCATGATTATGTGAAAGAGCTGGTCTATGCCAATGACATTGATATTTCGCCTAAGGCCGGGGTTAGATAGGATTCACGTTCTCACTATGTTTCACTCAGTCAACTGACTTAGCTAGGCTTAAAAACACGACGCGAGGGTGGAAAGTGACCTCGTGAATCGTATGTAGCCCGCTCTTTGGAAATGACTTGTTCGTTCTTCATGTCACACATGTAAAGTAATAAGCGACACCTTACCATCTCAATACGTGAAAACATGAACTTTGTATAATCGCGGCCAAAGAGTAACTTCGGTGGTTACTGTCTAATCCCGTTATTGGTTTAGGCTATTGTGTTTGTTGGTAAAGGTAGCGATTTGTAGTTAAATTCAGCCAAAGCAAAGTGTGATGATATGTTTGTTAACCCAATTTTTTATTTCGTACTATGTTGACTACTAGATCTGACAATGTCGAGGCTATTTGAATGTCGACCTCTGAGCGTGAACAGTACAACGAAGGCGCTACCGGGTAGAAACAATCACATTACGACATCAACACACTAATAGCCAGTCCTGTCCTTTGTACACTCTACAGTCATCCACCTGAGACCACTTCATCAGTTACGCATGATCATCCGACAGCTCGGCGTTACCAAACCATCGACTGTCCAAATCTTTTAAAAGGCATCGAACGACTACGTGCAGTTGGGCTTATGACTGATCGTTTTAAAGGGGTGGTTTTAGATGCTGAAGCGGTCTCGGATCGGACAGACTAGAGTATATGAGGTGTTTATGTCTTGTCATTGTTGTACTTACCACGTCCTGTGCGGAAGATTGATTGACGCACAATAATGTAATTATTGTATTATAAATCTTTTAAATGCGTTACCAATATGATTACTGTTCATCATAATGAAAGATACCAATAAATTAAGTTTTTTAAATATCGACTTTTTCTGGTTTCTTTTTTAATAAATAAGTCGCAGTATAAATAGTTCGCAATCTCGCTTCACGACGTCATGGTCTATTAACGGCCAAATATATGGTGACATCCTCTGAGAATTGCATCCTGAGTAAATCAGTGGTTAATGTACCTTGAGGCAGCAGTTGGTATGTATGGAACAGTTCCCGACTCCGAAATGATGCTGCTGTGTCCCTTGCCGCTTTGGTCATATCCCGGCAATAACCTTGTCCGTAAAGACCAACCTGGGATGGATGAAGGTTACAGCTAAAAAAACGGGATCTTTCTCCGCGCAAACCATCAATGACCGAGGATGGTTTGTTTACAACAGGAGTCACAAATGTGCCATCTAGGTCTAACATGAAGGAATGCGTACAAGGTTCCTTTCTACATCCATATACGCATTCCTTCAATGGACATATCCCATTTTAGCCAGAATATTTGCATGTGGGTGGAGGTCATTTCAGACTGACACTGTGACTATTCACTGCTTAACTGTGTGGGAACCCGCATTTTGCTGCCCTGATACCAATGAATCCCTGTTTCTCCCAAGGTCATCATGACCAATTCGCACATACAGATATGCCGCTATGAGATTCGATGGCCACTTCCAATCACTGCATGACACAGACGTCTCACCAGCTTTGACAGCGTTGAAAATGAGAAGACGGTCGCCCTGCGAGAATTACTTTGTAAGTCCCTCCATCATGACTTCTTCATGTTGTTGTCTTCGGATTATTGATTGTTCAAAGTACATTTCCCGTTTGACGTATTGCCATGCCGCATTCTGTCTTCCAGTCATACCTGAGATCTCAAAGAGATGGATTCAGAAACGAGACCGCAATTATCGAGAGGCCAGGTAACTCTGATGAGGGACATGCCTGCGGGACAATCACGACAGCCCGGAAGAGCTGAGGAGGCCGGAGAATATGTACCCAAAAGGCGTGGATGTCTTCTATACTATGTCTCAATTCCAGCTTCCCGTAAGATCTTTGAGACAGCATTGAAAAGGGCTTGCTACCTGCTTCGGTTCATGCTGGCGGACAGACCAGGCGTGAGGGAGAGCTTCTACAAGATGTTCGGTCGGTTAGCTTTGATGGGATGAGATGACCAAGGGTAGGTGAGGTACGGTTAACCCGTTCATAAGATAACACCAGAGTTGAAATGATAGCACGACAGAAAACGGCTCATAAATGGTCAAGAAGGATGACCATAACTCTCTTCGAAGGCAGCAGCTTCTCCAGTCAAGATGGAATGACTAAAGCCAAACAACATGTTAGACTCAGTAACCAAAATGCCAATTTAATTGTCATCTTCACTTAAAATGATTTTGTACAAATTCTACAGGACTGGCTACATGCCTATTTACAATGCAATTACAAAGTGACCCACAAGGTCTTATTAAATACACAGACATATTTTACAAAAGATCCAAGAAAATCATTCAAATGACAAAAAACAGGAGAATATTGCGTGTTTTCTTACAAGGTCGGATGTTCCACTTCTGCATTACTCATTTAACGAGGGCACCCAATAAAATATCAGGCATTTACAAGTTCAGCACTGAATTTCGCTGCTCTCGATTAGAATTTTCCTTGAAACAGAGCAGTCACGTAGCTTTACATTTTATCAAAGTTTTCATTCAACTCTCTCATCCACTCAGTAAACAAGCATAGAAACTCTGCAATAGCTTCGGACATCATGTGACTGGTTCAGAGATTTGGTAAAGGACATGTACAGTACACGATAGAGTTCATAACACAATCAATATGTCACAAAAAATCAAGAAAAAAAAATAAATGAGATTCATAAATAATGCTTCACAAGAATTCTTTAGACCTATACACAGAGACATTCTGTTTTTCTCTACTCATCCCCCCTCTGTCGCATTCAGATGCTACCAGATTACATCATTTCCTAAAGCATTGTTTTGATATAAACATAATAAATGCAAAGTGGATGAAGAGTGAATGGTGAATCCCAGAGCTCCATAATCAACTGGAAAGTAATGACA
Organism: Lineus longissimus; assembly: GCF_910592395.1. Classification (NCBI taxonomy): domain Eukaryota; kingdom Metazoa; phylum Nemertea; class Pilidiophora; order Heteronemertea; family Lineidae; genus Lineus; species Lineus longissimus. Next base: position 28,937,896 of record NC_088308.1, read on the forward strand.
CATGGTCAAGCAACTGCAGCTTGGTGAGTATGACAAGCCAGACTCTCCAGTCACAGTACCCAACCTGGTTGAGTGTTGGACGCTTGGTTCATGAACAACATCTTCTGCCCAGGGATACAACATGTGGTTAGATGACTTTCACTAAGATATGCTATCTCACCAGAACTTGAAGCAGACTCTGATAGCCTAGCCCTGGGATTCATCTGTATGTTACAATATTATTGAAAGTAATAAAATTATTTCAAACAAACTTGAAGCAGCCACATTCTTCACTGAATCATTGTACCAAACCCATCCTAACTACCACAGCTTGGCATGAACAGGAATAGGACAGCCCTTCCCACCTTATCTGCCACAGCTCAATGTGAATGGAACTGCCTCAACCACCCCGGCAAGCTACAATGGCTCAGTGTGAATAGAACTGCCTCACCCACCCGAGCTACCACAAACTATAGACTGGCCCAGCAATCTGTAAATGCCCCCCCCCCCAAATGTGTCCGGGTTGGCAGCTCTGTACCAAGGCTCCGGGTTGGCAGCTCTGTACCAAGGCTCCGGGTAGGCAGCTCTGTACCAAGGCTCAGTATGAACATGAATAGCACCCTCACATAAACAATATCAAGCTAGAGCTAGCTTCATTTGATGAGAGCCAAAGGCCAAATCAATCACTTGGCATTTTGGCTACCTTTAACTTGATCAGAAACAAATAGTACAAGTTATTATACATTATAAGAGCAGCATGTTTTATCATGAAATTCTTTTCTATGGATCGAAGCTGACTTCGCTGAGTTCCAGGAAAGGAACTTTCGCACGGAACTGCCAGTGAAATCAGCCTGAATCCTTACAAATAACTCACACAGCGCCCCTCTCAAAACATTCACATCTTAAATAATAAATACAAAAATTGCATGGAGTTCTATGACCAAGCCAGGCAAGTCACTGGACTTTAAGAACACCTCCTATGTTTCATCAGTAATGTCTATAGTGATAGCGGGACAAATGAGGGCAAACATTCTATCCACCACGAGTTCTCCTCAACTCTGATGAGAACAACATGGCTGGAGAGCCTCACATGGCACCATTCTATTCAAGATTCCTTTCAACTTGTCTCTATTATGCCATCATTCCTAATTATACATAGTATCTTGGCGACATACCTAGCTAGAAAGGCTAGAAATGACTGTGATGACCCTCACATATTTTGAGCAAATGGTGGAGAATACTTCAATATGATTCTAGAAGATGCTACATCACACATGATATTATTCTGAAGAATATCTACAACCAGAACACAGCACTTACAAAGTGAATCTACATGTCAGCAGATGCCATTTCCCCCAGACAAGTCATGAGCAGGATGGATCAGATCAACCACAGTATATCAACGTGAATACACGCAGCTAAAGCAAGCTATCACTGTCCGCATCAGTTGAGCAGCTAAGACGCCCCTTATCTAAAATGTAGAACAAGTCTTGGAACGTAGCAAAGATAAACAGTCCATATTCACAGATTTTCCTATTTTCGTCTCTCAAGTCTTTGAACCACTAAACCGATAAACCACTCCATGGTGATTTAACCAGCCAGATTTGTGGGTATTTCCACATCAAGAACCCTTAACAACCAGATTTTTGTTACACAGCTTGAGGCCAGTGAACCCGACAAGTCCAGGACAACATCCAGTCAGCCACACTCCCAACAAGAACTGCCTTGATCCTTGGGCCGAGTGCTAACAGGCTTTATACAATCACGTGATAACATCCTTTCAACAAGTTGGCTTTGCTCATTCGACAGCGAAGCCACACGTTTCCTCCACAGCACATGTGAGTTTCTCCATCATCTTGTCAAAGTCTTCATAGGGTGGGATATCAATGCGATTGAAGCTGGAAATGGAATCAAATTTATCGTAAGATTTATACTGAATACATTTCAGCTTGTTTGAAGTGGAGGGAGTTGTCGCCGAAAAGGACTTGAATCTTTGCTATTGATTCATGTGGTCAAAGGCTCAATATATGAAAATAGAGTTGATCTGATGACGCTCAATGTTCCTCAGAAATGTTGTCAAAGTGAGTGAGGGTTGTGTGTCGAGATGGTTGACGTTCCACTTACCACGTGTGAGCTTTGGGTAAGTTAGCCGTGCTGATGTCCACCTGGTGGATGGTGAAGAGTCTCGGTCCTGCTGCACCTGTTGACCCTAGAACAACAATGAAAACAGCATACGCCTAAACAAACACACAAACTAAAAGCTCACAAAAGAGGCCAAGCAAAATAAAGGCTCAAGAAGGCAGCCTGAAGCAATGTCTCTGGGGAGAAAATGGTGTCTGTGTGACAGAATATGACCTTCCACCTTGAGGACAAGCTGCTGTAGATTGTGGATAGGATTATCCTCCCCAGTTACTAAAAGAAATGAGGTCATTTCACCCAATAAACAACAAACATACTCACACACTTTCATACAGCCATCCAACAAACTGTCCACTTTATAAACTTTAATACCGCCCTGCATTTGACTTGACACACTTCGCATCTACTCAAAAACTTTCGGGGACAATTGGAAAGATCCAACATCCAAAATAGCACCAATGCAGATCAAGTTGAATGCAGCACAGTAAGTTTATGAAGTAGACACAGCGAGCGTTGACTGGCTGTCAAGAAATGGGTGAGAGTGTTTGCAGTTTCAAAAGCAGAAGAACCACAATTCTTTTAGAAACTGTGGGCTAGGACAGCTTCAGGCTGACTTTAGAAACTGTGGGCTAGGACAGCTTCAGGCTGACTTTAGAAACTGTGGGTCAGGACAGCTTCAGGCTGACTTTCAATAGCCAACATAAACAACAGCGAATAAACAGAATTTGCTCTAGTAGTGAATAACAAAACAGAAATTACATCAACAGCTGGATGGGCAGGGATGATGGTCATGCAGTTACTAACTGATGATGCAAACTACGTTTCCCGAGGTTTTCAAGGCATGAGTTCATGCTGGAGGACAAAGCAAACCAGCGTCCCCTGCTGACAAGAGGAGGTACTGTGGGGGCACGGGGATGAGGCATACAACAATACTCCAGCATGCAGTTACACAACAACCTGCACTACACAGTGGAACAAATATCAACATTCTGTTGGCTTATAGTGAACAAGTCTTTCCTTGCTAACATTAGCCAGTACTACTAGATAGCTGCATCATCACAGAACATGGATCATGATGTCCACTTTACAGTTAACTTTCTAATATCATTTAATTTTACACTAGACTTCAAGAACCAAGATGAAGTGTTAGGCAGCCGAGGGTGAGATCCAGGAAACCTCGAGGTGTGTGTCTCTAGGATCCACCCTGGTTGACCACATACCCTGCAATGCTTTGAATCCCTGTAATGGAACTCGTGAACTCCCCGTCACAAACTGTAGCAGTCTCGCTCGCTTCTCCTGGTCAAAGTCATCTACTGCTTTCCAGAACCACTTCACAATGTTACTGTCTGGTGTGCAGTGCTTTAATCGTGTGTGAGCCTTCCAGTCATCAATATCTATTTTACCTAGGCCACCAATCATCAACTGAAAAAGGGAAGATTAATATGCAGACCATGGCTCACATCAACAACAGCAACTAGTCAACTTCAAAGGGGTACTGGCATGTTACAGAAGGGAAGGGCATCCACTACGGCCTTGCAGTGGGATTCACATCTGATCCAGACTAATGCTCCTGGAAGGAATCTTGCTTGATGCCTAGAACGTTACCATGAACCTACCTCGAGTTCCCGCTCATCAAATGGCCGGAGTAGATGTTGTGGTATCAGCTCATTGAAACCTTTCTGCAACGCAAGGAACTGCGCTTCTATGCCTCGCATAAACCGCCAGTTTACATATAACCTGAAATAGACAACCACATTATTGTATCATTCTCTTAGATTCCTATGATGATACATACACTGCTGAAACAACAGAGTCTCAGGGTGCTCAAGTCCACAGCTCTCAGAGTTCTATAACCTGCCTACTTGGTCCACAGCTCTCAGAGTTCTATAACCTGCCTGCTTGGTCCACAGCTCTCAGAGTTCTATAACCTGCCTGCTTGGTCCACAGCTCTCAGAGTTCTATAACCTGCCTGCTTGGTCCACAGCTCTCAGAGTTCTATAACCTGCCTGCTTGGTCCACAGCTCTCAGAGTTCTATAACCTGCCTGCTTGGTCCACAGCTCTCAGAGTTCTATAACCTGCCTGCTTGGTCCACAGCTCTCAGAGTTCTATAACCTGCCTGCTTGGTCCACAGCTCTCAGAGTTCTATAACCTGCCTGCTTGGTCCATAGCTCTCAGAGTTCTATAACCTGCCTGCTTGGTCCACAGCTCTCAGAGTTCTATAACCTGCCTGCTTGGTCCACAGCTCTCAGAGTTCTATAACCTGCCTGCTTGGTCCATAGCTCTCAGAGTTCTATAACCTGCCTACTTGGTCCACAGCTCTCAGAGTTCTATAACCTGCCTGCTTGGTCCACAGCTCTCAGAGTTCTATAACCTGCCTGCTTGGTCCACAGCTCTCAGAGTTCTATAACCTGCCTGCTTGGTCCACAGCTCTCAGAGTTCTATAACCTGCCTGCTTGGTCCACAGCTCTCAGAGTTCTATAACCTGCCTGCTTGGCAAGAGAACAAGAGGAGAAGCTGATGCACAAGGAAATGAGTTTACAATCGGCTTCACCATAATCTATCCTGCCTCAAGATGCCACAAAAATGACAGCAAAAAGGCAGGCAGAGTCAGTGAAACTACAACCTTTCATCCAACATCACCAAGAAGAGGGAGAACATATGACTTACTTTACATATTCCTTCTTGTTGTCTTCAGAGACATTGATATCTTTGCCTCCTGGTTTCAGCTCGAGTTGTTTCAGCTCTCCAAATGCTTCATGTTCCACACTAAACGTATTGTGAATCACATCGGTAATATCATTTTCTCTGAAAGTAGAACCGACCTGATGAGTTATCTTCACATGTGCAATGAGAAGTGCATACTTCTCTTAGGATTCTGGAGGATGCAGTCCCAACCAACACAGCCCTCTCTTTTAGAGGGGTGACAGTACTGCCCTCTGGCAACACTGCTGCCATCAACACACACAAGTGAAAATTACCAGCCAATTTGTTTCTCCTTTTTGTAATAGCATTTCAATCTGTCACCTCGGGTACTTACAGCATCCAAACTAAACTCCTATGAAGCTCAGGATCGACATTCTCAATGTCGTCGAGCGCTATAGGTTTAGCCAGCAGTTGTTTGTAAAAAGGCATGGTGAATCCACCATCGATGTAGTGACCGTGGAATATGGCACTTCCCATCACTCTTCCAACAAAATGGAAGTAAGACAGATGTTCCTGCAAAGACAACAAAGGGAAGTGTAATCAGTTCCAGCCTTGCACAAGCGGATGCCTCTCAGGCGAAGTCCCTGGCAGCCACGGCCGTTTGACTATTAAACTCGGTTTCCCTGGTGCCATATCTTCAGCAAGAATCAACCTCTTGTCAAGGTTTCTATCTTTTGCACAACTGTTTCACCAAGTCAGCAGCGACCTCTTATCTTGCGGTCACATCCTCGTAGGTAATGCTGTTGGTTATCTCACTTACCGGATTCACTCCCGAATTTGCATTGATTTGTAGCGTGTATATATCATCCCTCGAGTACTGGAAGAGGCCATAGTAAGGGTTGAGCATTTCATGAGATAACAGGTACAGCCATTCCCTGGAACAAACACAAGCAATCATTAGATATGGTGTATTGGTTGTCATGTCCGATATCCTCATACCCTGTCACTCCACCTCGATGAAGACAAGACACCTGTTTCCCGTGAAGCTCATCTCGCCAACTTGGACTGACTGGTTCCACTCAAAGCTTATGCTGGAGTGGTCAGGACTCCAACATCACTTCATGAAGATACTAACCTAGCCACGCCTCCATAATCCAGACCTTCCTCTCCACGGAACTTTACCATCAATCTTTTCCGCAAATCCTTTGGCCGCATTTTCATAACCTGACGATAAGATTCCTGAAGAAGAGACGAAGATTATAAAAGACAAATCAAGTTGCATCAAGTGTACTTTTAGTTTAGCAAAATCCCAAAATGAGTGCAGTGACTGAATTGTGCAACCGCTGGTAAACCTGCAGTCAGCCCTTTCAAAAGCAACGAATTTACCCCTGCTGAAGGAAATCATTTTGTCTATGAAGTTAAAGGGACTGGAAACATGTAAGTTGGCCATCATGGCCTCTTTACTGGGCGAGTATGACATAGTCATCCAGCAGCATGTCTCCACCTGGATCACTTACTTCAAATATTTCCTCTCTTGATACCTCTATCCTACAATGGCCAGACTGCGGCTGTAACGTTTGAAGTTCTTGGCGTAAGATTTTCATTTTTTGAACTAAGTCTCGTTTATACTTGGGAGCGGGTGACTCATTTTCTTTATCATGGTTGTTACTCATGTGTATATTCCTAGAGTTGTTTGTGCTGAAGGAGAGACAAATATCCAAATCACTAACGAGCATTTAGCACAAGTTTCTTGTTCCAAGCAAAGTCGACCTGATCCTGCCATTTCAGATGTCAATGCTGTACTCACCGGCCTCCAAGTGCCTGGTGTAGACAGACATGCTTGACTCTCCTCACATTCAACACAGCTGTACCTTTATGCCACCAATTCACCCAATACTGATCAGAATATGATGTCTACGAGCCAATGATATGAACTTCATCTTTTTAGAGTTGGAATTGCAAAATTTGACGATAGACAGGTTTCCTTCTGCAATCGCCTCAGCACCAATGAGAGGTGAATGAGCCCAACTTACCACAGTCGCCGTAATACGTCAGGATTAATTGACAATCGGGGATCGGTAAACTGTGTTGTTCGGTTATTGTGATCAACATAGTATATACGGTTATTAGCCGTATACCGCGTCTCCCAGCCAGATGGTAATGGACCTATGTCTGCCTCGGGGACATTCGCTACATCCCTGAAACCACAAAATGAAAGACTCACTCTCATGTGACGCACTTGACATCCTATTAATCTCAAGTGCCTCTAAATTAGTCAAATGTTTTATCTACAATACCACCTTACAATTGAAATATGTCACATCTAACATATGGATGGCCAACAGACCGAATTACAAGCACAAACTGACATCTCATATGTCTGTATTCAGGTATAGAAACTACTGGTTGTTCACAATGGGACTCCGTGTCTCTGACAGCAATCATACATACCTAGGTACGCGGGGGTCATGCCACGTACTAATACCAGTTTGTGAGTGGAGGAAATAAACCTGCCCTTGTTGCGTCGTTCTTTGTTCTGAAAAGATGAAGCATATTATGCGACTGGTTGTAGTGGCATCAAATATATGTTGTAGATGGAAGAGAAGCTATGCTAATACCACTCAAACCAACTAGCCATACAGAGGGCCACGTCAGCCCACTCACTATAGGCAAGGAGGAATCGGTCAAGCTATGCTAATACCACTCAAACCAATTAGCCCTACAGAGGGCCACGTCAGCCCACTCACTATAGGCAAGGAGGAATCGGTCAAGCTATGCTAATAGCACTTCAGAGGTCAAACCAACTAGCTCATATTGAAAGTGATACTAAGCTGAGAGACTCTACTCACCATATCCGTCAGGCAGCTCAATCGCTTGATGTAATTGTGACCGATTTAAATAATTCCTATGTCGTGTTGATCTTCGCCTCCGATCTCCTTCCCTTTGCATCCCAGCACCACTACCACCACCTGAGTGACCAACACTAGAACTCATGTTCATATCCGGCGTATGACTAGTACTGTTACTCGGACTAACGTTCACATTATCCCGTTCCGGCGTACTACACGTTGTCGTTGTTGTTGTTGGCGGTGTGACGTTTGAATTACTAGTCGTTTGATTCTCTCTGAGGCTATGCAGTCTTTGGTTGGCACTAAGCCGTTGGGCAGTGGTCGCCCCCGTGCTGTGAGATAGTGAGCTAGATCCTTGTCTCTCATTGATGAACTCAATAGCAGGCCTGAAAAAAACATGGAAATGCCATGACCTTGGTGAACAAAGGAAACAAGTATTTCTCCGTAGCTCACTTGTTAGTTGAACATGCTTTGGTTTGTTAGAGTCTCAGACGGCGCAAGCATCCGTGCAGTTGAGATGACATCTCCTATCTACAGCAATAAACCAATGAGATGGAGAGAACATGTGGCACTCTTCTCCTCTACTCACCGTGTCGGCCTATCCCATTGTGTTGTTCTAGTAATATGGTTGACATAATGAATCCTACCAGCGGCCGTCCGTCGCTCCTCCCAACTGTAAGACCAAGGCAAGAGGTGTTTTTAAAAGCAGGAGGAACAAACAATAAGGCAGGGACTACCCCTCAGGTACATGGATCTCTTCATTTAAAGAGGGAGGTGGTCATCGTCCCTTGTTATACAGGCCTGGGTCCAGCTCTATGTCTGACGAATTAAGCATCTTATCTGGACATGGTTCAACAACAGTCATTAGCCCTGTTCTGCTGGGCTTAAAGTTCTTCCTTCTCATTAAATTGTCAACCTTATTACCCCTCTCCCCCATCATTTACTATCTTTCTTGTGTGACTACGACTGAATACGGGTCACAATGCCTTCAATGATGATGATGATGATGATGATCTTCTACACCAGATGGAGCCCTGATGCTTACCCTTCAGGTAACTCATTAGGATCTCTAGTTATGGCATCAGAGACATCATTGACAGACGGCCCAATCCCCGATCCTCTATCACGTGATATGAGACTGATCACAATCTGTCCTCGTACGGTCTCACCTTCCACGGGGTTCTTCTTCTGGAGGTCAAGACGCTGAACTGCAACATGGAAACAGATACTACTATAGAAGCTGTGATTCGAGCAGACGGCTCATTAGCCAACACGACATAACAGCCACTATAACAACTTCCAAAGATCATGAAAACATGTTCCAAAAGGTAGCACTTGTTGGCTGAAATAGTCAAATGCACCAAAGTGTGAGATTTATGTATAAACTTGAGTAGTACTAGTAGAAGTTTGCCACCAAAGACAATGCATTTTTCAATTATTTCACAAAACAAGGCCGAACCTGTCTTATCAATTGACATCAAAAACCATTATCCACCAGTCCTCAAATGGCATCGACTTCTTCAAAAAGAAAACTTTGTGAGTATTTGAAATTGATCCTGTCAGTTGACAGGGTAGGACATCGTGGCTTGTCATGAACAAGCCTGTTTGTGTGCCGCAAGTTTTGACATCAGAGCCACCCTACATTCTTCTGCCGATGGAGTCCATGCTGACTTTCAAATAGTTGCTGATCATGGCTCATGTGGTCAGACACACATTACAGCATGCCTCCACACAAACATGATTTGTCATAATTATTATCAGAGCAGGTCACAGAATTACAACCTTTGATTTGGTTGTCTGGTCTGTACTGAATGATAGAGAGGTCAGGCTGAATCTGCCCAGTCAGCTGCCTGGCCTATGTAACCTAGATCATAGGCCTGCCTGGTCTATGCAACCTAGATCATAGGCCTGCCTGGTCTATGCAACCTAGATCATAGGCCTGCCTGGTCTATGTAACCTAGATCATAGGCCTGCCTGGTCTATGCAACCTAGATCGTAGGCCTGCCTGGTCTATGCAACCTAGATCGTAGGCCTGCCTGGTCTATGCAACCTAGATCGTGGGCCTGCCTGGTCTATGCAACCTAGATCGTAGGCCTGCCTGGTCTATGCAACCTAGATCGTAGGCCTGCCTGGTCTATGCAACCTAGATCATAGGCCTGCCTGGTCTATGCAACCTAGATCATAGGCCTGCCTGGTTTATGCAACCTAGATCATAGGCCTGCCTGGTCTATGCAACCTAGATCATAGGCCTGCCTGGTCTATGCAACCTAGATCGTAGGCCTGCCTGGTCTATGCAACCTAGATCGTAGGCCTGCCTGGTCTATGCAACCTAGATCATAGGCCTGCCTGGTCTATGCAACCTAGATCATAGGCCTGCCTGGTCTATGCAACCTAGATCGTAGGCCTGCCTGGTCTATGCAACCTAGATCATAGGCCTGCCTGGTCTATGCAACCTAGATCATAGGCCTGCCTGGTCTATGCAACCTAGATCGTAGGCTTGCCTGGTCTATGCAACCTAGATCATAGGCCTGCCTGGTCTATGCAACCTAGATCGTAGACCTGCCTGGTCTATGCAACCCAGATCGTAGGCCTGCCTGGTCTATGCAACCTAGATCATAGGCCTGCCTGGTCTATGCAACCTAGATCATAGGCCTGCCTGGTCTATGCAACCTAGATCGTAGACCTGCCTGGTCTATGCAACCTAGATCATAGGCCTGCCTGGTCTATGCAACCTAGATCATAGGCCTGCCTGGTCTATGCAACCTAGATCATAGGCCTGCCTGGTCTATGCAACCTAGATCGTAGACCTGCCTGGTCTATGCAACCTAGATCATAGGCCTGCCTGGTCTATGCAACCTAGATCATAGGCCTGCCTGGTCTATGCAACCTAGATCGTAGGCCTGCCTGGTCTATGCAACCTAGATCGTAGGCCTGCCTGGTCTATGCAACCTAGATCGTAGGCCTGCCTGGTCTATGCAACCTAGATCATAGGCCTGCCTGGTCTATACAACCTAGATCGTAGGCCTGCCTGGTCTATGCAGCCTAGATCATAGGCCTGCCTGGTCTATGCAACCTAGATCGTAGACCTGCCTGATCTATGCAACCTGGATGGAAGGCTACATGTACATGTAATGATACAGATAGGGCTATTAATGTAGCTGCCTCTGAGGACAACAAGTTACCATTTCAGGAATAACAGTACACGTGGATTGGTAGACCACACCCTCAACACTGTACAATGTATATACATGTAATACATGTACCATATGACAATTATATTCAGAACAATGCTGACAATGACTCAACTAGACACTCAATACAGAACTAACATGTACCACTAGTTACACATAGTATCACTCCAGTTCACAACTGAAATGAGGGAAAATACCCGACTCAGAAACCAAACTCAGAAGTTCTCAGTCTGCATTGAAAAAAGGAGATGGTCATGCGACGAGCTCTCTCGGCTTCACCAAACTTGAGTGGCCAGATCACGCTTTATTCATTGTTATCAATCAAAAATAGACGTCTGAGCCAAGATTCATAGATTTGACCAAAAAGGAACCCATTTTCAGATTAGCATGTAGGCCTGTGTCAACTCTGGCCTTTAGTTCACTGTATAATCTATCATTGGCATTATGCTGTTTTATACACCTCCACATAAGCTTAGAATGTGTTATTCAACATATTCAATGCTGCATGTACATGCAGAATGTAAGTAGACTATTGGATCAAACATAAATAGATGGCAGCCTCGAGACATGAAATGACAACAGTCTGTCCACATGGTTAGTATTCAGTGGAGTCCTTGGCTGTGTCGTCAGAATATGATTAGTAAACATGTCAGATGATTTATTCTGCATGCACAAAATCAATTGCATTTTTTATTGAGCATTGCGTTCTGACAATGCATATCCACCATCAAATTGATTGTATGAACGGAAAAATATAAATGACATCAAGTGGAGAATGTGGTGAACAAAGGCTGGTGACTTTCCAGACTCGTAATTGCTAAATATTGAAGTGATCACGGTATTGTATTACCATACCATCCAGAAATAATTGGTTTTGCAAGCAGGCCTGACACTGAAATGTCTCTACACCAAGTATGGCCTGACTGCAGACATATTCAACACAACTGTGAGCCTCCAGGAAGGGATACGAGCCATTGAAGTGGACCAAAGATCAACATCCAACATGCACTGGTCATATAACATTACATAAGTAGTTCACACTAAATCATGTCTGAAAGATTCATCAAGCCACTAGATGCATCACATGAATGTCCTGAGGATAGGCGAATCGAGGAAGCCATAGGCTATAGCATCATACACAACTAACCCATGACTGATACATTCTCCAGCTTCTCAAGCTCCAGGATCACACAGAGAGTTACAGACACACAACAGATAAGAGGCTGCCTGAGCCAAAGAAAACCTTAAGCCTGCACCACACGGTGAAAATTTGCGTGATGCAAGTGACACGCGTGCATGTTGCGACAGGCAAATTCTCACTGTGTGGGGTCGTTTTTTGCTGCGTATCTTCCCTCGCGAGTCGAGACGCAGCCGATCTAGCATGTTTGATATTTTCTCGACACGCGAGGAAGTTAATCACCGTGTGGGGGCTACCTGCAGCAATGTTGCGCGAGTTCGACGAATCACAACAAGCAGATCGGTCACATGATTTATAGGTCAGTCACATGATACCAAAATGGCAGCGCCCGGGAACTGTCAAATCCTATGAGAAGTATTATGGACCAAGAAGACCAAATTGCCCTTATTCTCCTGCTGTTACTCCATCTGTTCCTCGACCCGCACTCTGTGGAACTGGCGATACTTCATGGGGTCCTCCTCCCGCAATTCAGTAATTAGATTTGCATAGGCCCCCTTATCCTCTCTTCTCTGAATCCATGGCCTTGTCCAAAGACTACGGTCCACGCGGCGCCGCCTCCGCCGCCGCCTCCGACGGAGTAACAGCAGGAGAATAAGGGCAATTTGGTCTTCTTGGTCCATAATACTTCTCATAGGATTTGACAGTTCCCGGGCGCTGCCATTTTGGTATCATGTGACCTACCTATAAATCATGTGACCGATCTGCTTGTTGTGATTCGTCGAACTCGCGCAACATTGCTGCAGGTAGCCCCCACACGGTGATTAACTTCCTCGCGTGTCGAGAAAATATCAAACATGCTAGATCGGCTGCGTCTCGACACGCGAGGAAGATACGCAGCAAAAAACGACCCCACACAGTGAGAATTTGCCTGTCGCAACGTGCACGCGTGTCACTTGCATCACGCAAATTTCACCGTGTGGTGCGGGCTTTACCATTCACTTTACATCATCAACTCAAGATACCTGACTTTCTTCACCGATTCAGATAAAAACATGGATTCATTTTCATGGCAACTGCTCATGTTTTGGTGTAAATCTATCCTAATGACCCTGTATTGTACCCAACTAAGTCACATATGAGGCCAGGTCATACTCTCTAAAATGGGTCTTTGCTCATTTCAGTGACCAGACTGTTCATCACCAGGGGCAACCATTTCAACCAACATCGTGCATCTCTGGCAGGAACGCCTTCATTCCCAATCACAGACTGGGAAGACTGACCATATGTACCCGTCTCTTTACCACACTGTAGACTGCACTGTCTAATTCTATTGATCTCAGATTTGGAACCAAGCAGATGTCTCCATGCTCGCCAGCAGACGCTATTCATGACAGTGCTAATGTGCGAAGAACTAGTTGGGGTTATAGTATCAGTAGAAAGCCGACACCACAAATAGAATATTGAGACATCAGCTCGGTCCCATAGTACTGCTCCAAAATAAACTGTGTTAACAGGTTTAAGCCAATTGAGAGGCACCGTTTCTACATAGGCCTCTTTGCAGGTGAAATAGGTTTTCTGTCCAGGCCTCCACGACTGGCGTAAACCCACTGATACAGTATGAAGACGGTGCAAAGAAAGAGGCAACATATGAGATAAAGAGTTAATGATACGTACAGCCGGTGTCCTTGAGCCGCTGGATGGCATTTGACATAATACGCACACATCCTAGGAAGCCAGCACCTTGTTTCTTATGGATCTTCTTGTGGTTCCACACGCTGATCGTGACAGAATCCTTCTGCCCAACGTACCTGAAACCATGCAACGTATCATCTCATCAAATATGAATCAATACATGTAGGTCTGGTATACATGGTGATGCAAAAGTAGCATCTCAGACTCAGACATCCGAGCAGAATGTAGAATGTCTATGTCTTGGTGATCACTCATAGGGTAAGTTGTGACGATGTGATCTACCGAGTTTCACTTTAGTTTGAAGTTTCAAGGTGGAAGGAAGAGCGATGAAACATGCCCCATCAGTGATCCATCCCATGCCAATGCCACAACTGACAACCAGACATCAAGATTTGTGTTTTTTCCTCATCAGTGAAGAGCTTGTGGTGCATGATGAGACATGGAACACACAGAATCTCACGTGACTCATTTTCAATAACATTGTACTTTGTAAGGAGAACTGGTTGCATGGTGGACCATGACTGGTGCTATCCATTTGCAAGAAGAGATTCAGACGACCAAAGCCAAAACAAACAGGTCTTTTAGTTTTAAAAACGTTTTTTTTAATAAATTCTCATGTTAGCTTGAGACAAGTCTCAACCTATCCCCTGCCCTCTCCAATTCCCACATCAGTCGGAATATGCAGCAATCTATTTACAAATGTATACAAGTTTAAGGGCATTTCGAATCTCTCCTCCCAGCAGCACATCCCACTCACTCGTATCCCCACACATCTCCTTCACCCAAAGGAGAGCTTGAACCCCAGAGATATTCCAGTGTCAGCATACTTGGGGTCAAAAACACCGCCATTCAAGCAAGCAGCAGACAAAGCCAATCACAAAGAAATCTGCCAACACGACCAGGAGCGGAATAGATGAATATCAATATCATTGTTCTTTTAACAATGACAAGTGATGCGGGTGAAACTTCGGTGAATGTTGACGATGATGATGAAGTTCAAGGTGACTGAATACAGGATGTCTTGGAACATTACTTTTTTTAAACACCTTTCAGAAATTTTTCGATAACGTTATTTTCATAATGGGCAGGACAACACAATTCTAGTGAAAACTGAACCAAAAGCACCCAGTGCTGAAAATTCTACAAGCACGCTTGGTTCATCAAGATTACAGTTGATTTTCTCTATCTCAACTGTCAACTTTCCATAAATGGCCCTGGCCTTGTGTCTGAAGGTTTTGACTGACCTTGTTGCACTATAACAGCACAGTGCTATACAGACACCTAGTCTATCAATTATACATGAAATGTTATTATTGGTCGGTGTAGTTCATCAATTGAGAATACAAGACAGTCTGACATGATGTTATGCAGCACAACAAGGGCAATTTGGACTGAATCATTGCTAAAGATATCTCCTTGTTTTATTCCTTTTGAAACATTTTGTAATCCACATGATCAAATAAATCTCATTTCACATGCCTGGGAACACGCCTACATTCTACGCCTCTAAAATCACACAGACCACTCTGACAACGTTTCTGACCCTGGTAAATATGCTACGGGCGTGGTGGGGGTTGATTCATCACACTGATGTTGGTTCTTTCATAGCGAGTCAGAGTTAAGGGCTTTGAGTAGAAGACACATCTTGGTCTGTATAAGAAAGTGCTGTCAAAGTGTCCATCATCATTCTTTTAGGCCAGCCCCACTTCCTCATACCTCAAGAAATATACTAGATCTAGAATGCCTCTAAAATACTTACAAATCATAATGCTGATTCCACTTGGGGTCGAGTGTGTTCTTACATGTCTCCGTCGAATGGCATTGGCCAGAGCCATCAACGCTGATCTTGCAGAATGGGTCAGGGAGACCTGGAACGAGAAAGTCATATGAGAACAACATAGGAAATACACATCCAGGCAACGAGGATTGTCTTCATCAAATACACACTACATTTGTACATGTATATGTGATCCTGTCCAGAAAGTTCTCGTGTGAACATTCATGTAACATGTGTTGTCATCAGACTACATGTATGTAAGATGTGTTGTCATCAAACTACATGTATGTAACATGTGTTGTCATCAAACTACATGTATGTAAGATGTGTTGTCATCAGACTACATGTATGTAACATGTGTTGTCATCAGACTACATGTATGTAACATGTGTTGTCATCAGCTACATGTATGTAACATGTGTTGTCATCAGCTACATGTATGTAACATGTGTTGTCATCAGACTACATGTATGTAACATGTGTTGTCATCAGACTACATGTATGTAACATGTGTTGTCATCAGCTACATGTATGTAACATGTGTTGTCATCAGCTACATGTATGTAACATGTGTTGTCATCAGACTACATGTATGTAACGTGTTGTCATCAGACTACATGTATGTAACATGTGTTGTCATCAGACTACATGTATGTAACATGTGTTGTCATCAGACTATGTGTTGTCATCAGACTACATGTATGTAACATGTGTTGTCATCAGACTACATGTATGTAACATGTGTTGTCATCAGACTACATGTATGTAACATGTGTTGTCATCAGACTACATGTATGTAACATGTGTTGTCATCAGACTACATGTATGTAACATGTGTTGTCATCAGACTACATGTATGTAACATGTGTTGTCATCAGACTACATGTATGTAACATGTGTTGTCATCAGACTACATGTATGTAACATGTGTTGTCATCAGACTACATGTATGTAACATGTGTTGTCATCAGCTACATGTAAGATGTGTTGTCATCATTCAGACTACAAGTATGTTATAACCTGTGTGTTAGGAAATGACGTTTAGTGGAAGAACACTTAACGACTAAAAAGGGTGCGACCCATTTCAAAGCGACTTGGATAATAGACGCCCCCCCCTCCCTCCCCCCCTGACAAGACAATATTATATACCTACCTGTAATTACAAAAGATCTACCTCTGGCATTATATGCTGTGCGAGTTTCACCCGAATCATCCATTACTGAACGAGATCACAGATAGTGACCGTATCACAAGAAGCAAGACGAGCTCCGAATTATTTGTACACACAAGTAACCATGAGACGAAAGTGACAGTTTGACTGCCAACTATTGATGACAACCAATACATCTATCTGGGGTAAATATGACGTCATCAAGCAATGATAAGATACCAGAGTATCATCAATGACGACATAAACTTGACCTACAAACCAGTGTCAATATCGACATCAAGAAGATTGAACCAATCAAAGTTGCTGACCTGTGGTTGTGATACAGTCTCAAGTAAAGCATGTAAAGTGGAGCTCAGGTGAATCAATCACAACCTAAACAACCTAAACAAGTGTCATTATATCACACAGTGGGCTGGCGGTGTCATTATATCACACAGTGGGCTGGCGGTGTCATTATATCACACAGTGGGCTGGCGGTGTCATTATATCACACAGTGGGCTGGCGGTGTCATTATATCACACAGTGGGCTGGCGGTGTCATTATATCACACAGTGGGCTGGCGGTGTCATTATATCACACAGTGGGCTGGCGGTGTCATTATATCACACAGTGGGCTGGCGGTGTCATTATATCACACAGTGGGCTGGCGGTGTCATTATATCACACAGTGGGCTGGCGGTGTCATTATATCACAGAGTGGGCTGGCGGTGTCATTATATCACACCATGAGCATGACACCGATAGCACTGTGAAGCTCTTACAACCAAATCAGTTTAATAGCAATCTACTTGGATTTAGATTTGGAGCATGTGTTAAGAATCTCTACTGAGGGTAAGTGAATCATCCGGCCAGATATGTAGAGGGAAGTAAAGAGTAGCCTGTTTCCTGGTGTAAACTAGGCTACATGTTACTCCTCAAAGTAGTTTCATCTGGATGACTATGAGTAACATAAAAACAAACAGACTGGAATTCCTACATGACGTTGGTGAAACTAGTGTTCAGCACTGACGAATGTAACTGAACCTCAGTCGGACATTTTGCTTATTGAATGTGTCTCTTCTTAGCCTTGGTCAACATGTACCCAGACATGTCTGATTCCATACAGCAAAGAAAAACTTCCTCAGATAACAGAAAATTGCTGTCCCTGTTTCATCTTTGCTTTCTACATGCGGGCAAATTTGGAGAATTCTTACCCTAGTCTTATTTTTTACTTAGGATTTCTTTTTTTCAGATCCTCGCAGGAGGAAAGTAGATTCCAAATGTCAGTTGAATCACCTCCATCTAAACACATGTCATAACAAGCCCAACGAGAAATCAATAAGAGCATTCTGCAAGACTCAACATGGCAGAAGCTAACACTAGTAAATGTGCCTTGTATTTTATACTCAAGGTATTCATAGTAATAAATAGTTCAGGTAGATTTATGAGTGGATCGAAAAGCAAGGAGCTACTTTTCCTCTGGCTGAATACTACAATGTTTGCAACTGGAATTCCAAACTTTTTGCTTTGTTGCAGAGAGGAATTGATGATGAACCAATACTCTGTCACTCTCATCATCCAAACGCCCAAATGGAGAACATCCTATAGTTTCACCTTTGTAGTAAGACCACTTATGAAGTTGACACAAAGACCCCGCCAAAACATGGCATCATGACCATCAGATAAATTGGTGTTGCAAAACCATTGCCATAATGCCAATCCAAATTCAACTTGCTCAATGGCATTGAACATGTCGCATGACCATGCAGAAACGGTCTTAGATCTGTGGAATCAGCTGAGTATCAAATGGGTGAACACAGAGCCAGAGGAAGCACTCCTGGAATTCCCATTGTATTATTGTTGGTGTTAATGAACACAAATTGTGCCTTTATTGAAAATTCAAAGTTAATTGAAAACCTAACAAAATATGCATTGACATTGTAACAGAAATAAATACTATGTGATAGACAACACCAACATACAACATTTGAGACTAACTCAAAACACGTGGCAAAGGACAAAGCTACGATAGAAAGCGCAGTCACACGCTGAAAGTGCTACTAAACAATAGGCCTTTTATGCAACTTTACAAGCTTGGCCTGGCATAAATTGTACATACTTTTATACTTACGAAAAAAATCCTTTTTGGCCAGATTCTTTGCACACAAAACTGAAACAAGAAATCAGGAAATGTCATTAGACATTAAGATTTATGTGAAGTATAGAACTTCCAACACCAAATATGAGGGTACAAATGTCGGCCTCAAACTCTAACCACTGGTACCTAGCAGTGGTAAAGTAGCAGGCAGATTATCAAATCCTCTTTTTCACATTGTGGAATGAATAAAGCCAGGTGAAGATGAATACTCCCAAGTACAATGTACATCAACTGACGATGAAAATGATGTGGAGAAGAAGAGGAATTAGCAAGGTGAAACTTGGCAGGTGCTACTGTATCACTGGTAACCTTCCACGTCCAGCACCTGTAGTACTGTACAACATAACAACCAGATACAACAACTAGTCTACCAGTTCTGGGCTTTTCTCCGGTTCGAAGTAGGCCATCACATTACCATGTAGCGCTAAGAATATCATTCACCACGTCTATTCAATTCAGTGAATTCACACCCTCAATGAAAGTTGATGATTCCTGCATGCGCTCTGCTCATTCAGCTATACTCAAGTACATCAGACCTTCTCTTGCAATAGAAGTCAACTAAGGCAAGAGTAACAAGGCTAGGATGAGGCTCAGGAAACCATCTGTTGACTTCATGATTTTCATGCCCCCCCCCCTAAAAAATATCATGTCCTGGCCAATTATCAGACAAACTGCTCCGTCTAGAGGTTTTGGTTCCTTTTGACTGAGAGGGGGGGGGGAGGGGGGAGGTGACAGCTCTTACCATGTAACAGTAAAAACTTATGTCAGAAGACAATAACATCACAAGAACCGGAGCAGGCATGATGAGATTGAGAGTGGTCAAGACTTAAAAACATGAAACCACCTTTTTGTGCCCAAACTTACACTACAGAGCCCAGTGGAGTAATCCACATGCATAGCAGATTCTGACCAAAAAAAGATTGGCAAAAAACTTAACTCTCATGTCTGTAGGGCTAGGAGGGTGTTTATTTCAATATAGGGCCTATGTATTAGGTAGCAAGGTTTATAGAGCAGGTTAAGTAATCTGAAATAACTTCCCCAAACTGGCCAAAGGTAATTAACACCAAAAAATTTAAATTGTGGCTGCCATTTTGTTGAAATATTCACACGGACGGCTTTGCAATTACTCCATCACATTTATGCCTGAATGATCTTTGATTTTTGCATTGTGTTTTATTTTTAAGATTCTTCACATCTGGCTTTAGAAACTACCTGATCCCATTCACTGTCATTGTTGAAAATGTATCGCTACGTCAGCTTTTACACGATGGCACTCAAGCTATATTGTAACGGTATCTGCATGGACCATGTGTCCATGGTCAATCGATGTCACAGTCTGATCTACCGTCCAAAGCCGGTGACGGTCCATCATCAATTATGCCGCGGATGCCCCTGCTCTGGAGTGGACATGACATTTCAACAAGCTTAGTATAGGCCTAGGAGTCTTAGACTTAGGACTAAGAACTAGAAGTACTAGGACGTCGTATGTAAGGTAGTTAGAATATAGGGTAAGACTCACAACCGACCGACCGACAGACAGAGTCAGAGGGCTTGCATTTCGCAGAACATTTTATGGTGCGAAGTCTCCAAGACAATGCTGAAGGACAATAACAATAACATGAACACAATGCACGAGATTTTTACTTTCATCACTGACATAGAACAGTGAGTCAAACTGCATGGCGGCCATCTTGGATTGCGAAGACTGGGAACTTGCGACAAATCTTTCAATTTTCAATGTGATTTCCTCTCATCCCGGTCAACTCAGGTTCGGGTTCCCCAGCTATATTTCAAAAACTTACCCGTTAGTCTTATTCTCATGTACCCATTTCGGCTATTTTCCTGACTAGCCATTATAATACCACTCTGAATACAAGTTATCGCCTTTCATTCTGCATTATAATGAACAATACCAATCTCCAGCAAATCGTCGAACTCCTATTCTGACTCTGGTAATCGTTGACTTCCGGGTGTATGAATTTACAGACTGTTAACTTTCTTTATGATCTGTGTTTCGCCGAAGCAAATATAGTTCAAAATATATTGCTCAAATTTCACAAATTTCACAAGCTGCATGAATCTATTCAAACAGACTTGACACATTATTCAATTAAAGAGTTTGAAAAATCCAATATATGAGGCATACCTATGTTGTAGCTTTTAGTTCTACGGGATAATTTGGGGTTTATCGGCGGAAAGGATCTTCTTGAACACTACCACAATAGCTTGCCGCAGAGCTGGTAAATGGAGAATGCGATAATATATGACGTCATTCTGGTTCCGGTTATCGCACCGTCATCTGGTGTAACCGTTTGAAATACCCATTGGAAAATTACACTATTGTCAGTCTGCAGCTCGCCACGTTATGAAATGCATTCAGGCGGATTACTGAAGGCTTTGTTCACAACATATCAGGACATAGGCACAACCATGGCAAACAAACAAACAAACAAACAGAAACAAAGACAAAGCTTCTCCACCGTGTTGACAGCATGGTGAGAGAGATGAGACAGTCACAACCAGGCCGAATCAGTCTTGGCTTCTCCACCGTGTTGACAGCATGGTGAGAGAGATGAAACGGTCACAACCAGGCCAAATCAGTCTTGGCTTCTCCACCGTTTGACAGCATGGTGAGAGAGATGAGACGGTCACAACCAGGCCAAATCAGTCTTGTTGGCTGCTCTGCCAAGTTGTCAACATGGTGAGAGAGATGAGACGGTCACAACCAGGCCAAATCAGTCTTGGCGGCTTCTCCACCATGTTGACAGCATGGTGAGAGAGATGAGACGGTCACAACCAGGCCAAATCAGTCTTGTTGGCTGCTCTGCCAAGTTGTCAACATGGTGAGAGAGATGAGACGGTCACAACTAGGCCAAATCAGTCTTGGCTTCTCCACCGTGTTGACAACATGGTGAGAGAGATGAGATGGTCACAACCAAGCCAAATCAGTCTTGGCTTCTCCACCGTGTTGACAGCATAGTGAGAGACATGAGACGGTCACAACCAGGCCAAATCAGTCTTGGCTTCTCCACCGTGTTGACAGCATGGTGAGAGAGATGAGACGGTCACAACCAGGCCAAATCAGTCTTGGCTTCTCCACCGTGTTGACAGCATGGTGAGAGAGATGAGACCGTCACAGCCAGGCCAAATCAATCCTGGCTTCTTCACCATGTTGACAGCATGGTGAGAGAGATGAGATGGTCACAGCCAGGCCGAATCAGTCTTGGCTTCTCCACCGTGTTGACAGCATGGTGAGAGAGATGAGACGGTCACAATTTACCAGGCCAGGTTTAAAGCACAAATATCAGGAATATCATATGAAAAGAATCATTTAATTCATTAATTTTCAAATCTATGAGAAATTTCTTTGATAAACCAATAGGCTGTACTATTACTATGACATCTTCTCTGATACACTCCTAAATATCACTACAATAGAAGAAATGTCAAAATGTCCAAAGTGTAAACTGTGGGAAATTTTAAACGTTTTTTAAATACGTGTATATCCTGACCCCAACTATCTTGGACCATCACACTCGTTCCCCCGAAGTGGTGTCTCACCGCTTAAAGGGATTTGGGCCATATTTTCCCTAAAAGAGCTTCTCTTCATTGGGTTGCTGCTCTGAGGGTTCTGCGACTCTTTACACTGGGCTAGGAAATTCTTCAAGGCCTAACTCTGGTCCCCGAAGTTGCTGTTAGGCTGCTTGTAGGGGGATTTCTGCTCAGGCATCATGCTGGAGCATTTTAACCCCCCCCCCCTCAATAAGTCCTTCTGTGATGCCCAATAAACAACATTGGTTCTAGTTCTTTAATTTGCCGCTAGGGTTCCGTCGTTGGATCGCATTTCTCGTAAAGATGGGCAACCTCGAGCCAAGGAATACCAGCGCGCACGGTATTGACAGTCCATCCACTGCATGCACGGCACGCCTCGGGTAAATCAACTTGGCCTCCTCGACCCTTCGCTGCGCGGCGGATTGGGTCGAGGTTACCTGGACGAGGTTTTCGATTTTCGGTGTTATCTACAAAAAATGGACGATATATACGAACACGAATCAAAGCGTCTAAAGTCAGTAAGTAGGCCTACCTCTGAGTCTGATATAATCAAAATGTAACGTTTGAGAAAGTGATTGGTTATTGTGTAGTTCACAAAGGAGTGGACGATAAATAACAACGATGAGTACTTCGCTACTAGCCTAGCCTGGACGACAGGGTGTATCAAGAAAAAGAGCAATTCTAACTTCAGCCCGAATTAACCCTTTCCTGACTCTTGTCCTTTCTCACCTAACCTGTAGCATATAGTATTACCAACAACAACATCAGCACATCACATGCACCGTAGAGATGATGATCCGTAGAGATGATGATGTCATTGAACTAACCGTAACCCTACCGGCCTACCTAACCTAGGCTAGTCCTATATAGGGGCCTTCAAGGCCTCAGCTCCGCTCCCTGACGACAGTAGTCAGCTGTGTCCAGTCAGCTGTTTCCTGTATAGCCTACACTGGAGACAGCAAGCAAGTCCAGGCGATTGTCTGACGACAGTAGTCAACCTTGTCGTCAGCTGTTTCCTATAGCCTACAATGGAGACCGCAAGCAAGTCCAGGCGATTGTCTGACGACAGTAGTCAACCTTGTCGTCAGCTGTTTCCTATAGCCTACAATGGAGACCGCAAGCAAGTCCAGGCGATTGTCTGACGACAGTAGTCAACCTTGTCGTCAGCTGTTTCCTATAGCCTACAATGGAGACAGCAAGCAAGTCCAGGCGATTGTCTGACGACAGTAGTCAACCTTGTCGTCAGCTGTTTCCTATAGCCTACAATGGAGACCGCAAGCAAGTCCAGGCGATTGTCTGACGACAGTAGTCAACCTTGTCGTCAGCTGTTTCCTATAGCCTACAATGGAGACCGCAAGCAAGTCCAGGCGATTGTCTGACGACAGTAGTCAACCTTGTCGTCAGCTGTTTCCTGTATAGCCTACAATGGAGACCGCAAGCAAGTCCAGGCGATTGTCTGACGACAGTAGTCAACCTTGTCGTCAGCTGTTTCCTGTATAGCCTACACTGGAGACAGCAAGCAAGTCCAGGTGATTGTCTGACGACAGTAGTCAACCTTGTCGTCAGCTGTTTCCTGTATAGCCTACAATGGAGACCGCAAGCAAGTCCAGGTGATTGTCTGACGACAGTAGTCAACCTTGTCGTCAGCTGTTTCCTATAGCCTACAATGGAGACCGCAAGCAAGTCCAGGCGATTGTCTGACGACAGTAGTCAACCTTGTCGTCAGCTGTTTCCTGTATAGCCTACAATGGAGACCGCAAGCAAGTCCAGGCATGGCATTGTGTCATAATAACTGCACTACGGCATTGTGTCATAATAACTGCACAACGGCATTGTGTCATAATAACTGCACTGCGACATTGTGTCATAATAACTGCACTATGGCATTGTGTCATAATAACTGCACTACGGCATTGTGTATTGGTGGATTTTTATTGAATCAGACCACAAGTAATTACAAACGGTGTACCCCTTTAAACACCAAGTTGACAATGAAAAAAGGCCTGTGGAGCCAATCATTTGAAGTTTGAGCCTGTGAATGGGGCATTGACAACTCAGTTAGACCTTGAACAACAGTGTGCTTCAATATAAAGGGCTTAGTGGGAAGGTTATTTACATTTTAAAAACTTCATTCCTTGCCTAAAGTTCAATCATGAAGGCAGATGAGATAGGAGCGTATTTTCAATAAGGTATACACCTTTCCAGAAATGGGACGCCGAGTGTCTGAAATAGTGATGTCGTAAGGGGAAACTAGGCCTTATGGTGGAGGGACAAAGGAGATAGTCATGGTTGACCAACACAATTGAATGCCTTTGATGACGGACAAGGGGGAAAAAGTTAGTTCCAATGCAAACCACCAATTTCGGGGTGCATGTATATATTGATCTTTCCTGTTGTTGGCCACACCAGACATGCCAGAGCGACCTCCTGCCGCTCCAACATTGTTGTTAGTGTGTGACATGAGGTAATGTTGGATCACATCTCTTCATAATGGGCGTCTATGCCATGTATGGCTTATCATCATGGTCAATGCCATTCTCATTAGAGGGCAGCTAGCCAGGTGTGATCTACTGCTGTGCTGTTCAGCTCGCTTGGAGACATCAGTGCTGCTCTCTCCTCAATTGATTGTCTTACGTGTCAGTTGGTGTCTTTGTTTTATACGAGAGACATGGACGGTGTCATCAAGTACCAAGGTGGATCACCAGTATGTTCATAGACACTCTTTAGCCGGTTTTAGTGCATCTGTTTCCTGGTCTTTTGTACAGACGCCCTTCAAACGCCTATAGCGTGGAAACAGTTTATCAATTTGTATCAATTTGTACAACTGTTATTTTCATGGCCATCTCAGAATCAGCCAATGATTTCATCGTAATGTTTCCAAGTTTGGCAAACTCAATATCCAGACACTCTCAACAAACGAGATCTCAAACAAATGTGCACGAGAGTCAGAATGCATCAGAAGCATGAGGTTTTATCATCGTTTCATGAGTTTTATTTTCCATTAAACAGGATAACGGCAAGGGACTGGTAAGTACAATATATTGCAGAAGTTGGAACGCTTTAAACATTTCGCTTCATCATTTTGATTTGACCGTTTTTCCGCACACGGCAGTTCCTTCCATTGACCTGTTGGACCGGTTGTCTAATAGACCCTTTTACACCAAGCGGAGGAAGTCATTGCGGGCACAAACAAACAAGCAGCAAAGAAAAGACTGCATGGTCGCACACCACATGATCTTTTGTTCGTTGTGCCTATATTTAGGTTTGTTTGTGCCCGCAATGCCTTCCTCTTCCTGGCGTGAGGGCCTCTATGCCCTCTATGCCCCTTGTCAAACTCCTTTCCCTCACTCACACTCACTTCCTGTTGTGTCACTCAGTCTGGTTTCTAGCATAGCCTGATAAGATTGCAAATAGGCCTTGTATTATGGACTAGAACCTCCAAATCCGCATTCTGTATATTTTTCACCACAGTACAGTCTCCTCCCTCACTAGTCAGCTGGTCTGACTGGTGGCTGCTTTGACCTGGTTTATTCCAAAAGCTCTGGCTGTTCGCCTTCACACTTTCTAAACTAACTAATAAAGAGCTATTTCTGGCAACCTTTCACATTGCATTATAACACACACACTGAAAAAAGCCATATTCTTGTTTCCAGGCATGTTTTTTGGTAAATTTGTATTGTCCTCGTCAGGGATTGCCTGCCTCCCTTATTCTTTTCTCCAGAAGGAGAAATAAATTGCAGGGAGGGTCAACTTTGGTAAAATAGGTAATTTAGGTAAATGACCTGGTTAATACATGTAATATTTCTCCATCTTTTGGCTTTTTGAAGTGGGGAATCTGAATGTATTATTCATGATTCTGTTCATGTTATTATAACGAAGTGTAGGCCAGTGCCAGTGGAATGCTTACTTTGTCCAACCTTGTACAGTAGGGCCTACTTTATACTGTGTGAAGTAATTGTTAACTCTCACAACAATCATATTGTTTGGCACTAATAGCAGTGTTATTAACCTGCCAGGTCAATTGCAGATTTCGTGAAAGACTGGTCCTGTGCAGTGTGGTCAATGTTATTGTTATGTATCCCCCTGTTAACTCTATGTCACTAGCGAGTAACACATTGAACAGATAACATGGCTGACCATCTTCCTTGCACCACTGGCAGGGTGCCCCAAAAACTGAACATTGATTTAAATTAGTTGATCGCCGATCAGGCAGGTGGCAGCTCCTGATCCCACAGTTCTGTCTGCTCTGAAATTATACCAAGAACATGCTCAACAGTCAACTGAATCCAAACTATCAATCTATGATGTCTTCAAAAAGATCATTGCATGAATAAATTAGAAAGAAAAACTCCCATGATTAGGCCTATAGATTAACCGAGTTTTGATTGAATATGTCTTTTGGTTGAATTGATCGTCTTGTTGGTACTCAGCAGTCGAGGTTGTCTGATCACATGTTCAACTGAGCGTGCTGATAATCGACTCATGTCATGATAGATGGCCATCCGCAAAATATGCGTCGATGTGGCTTTAATGCTATGGCATGATTTGAGTCAATGTCACTCCATAGTATGAACACACTTGCAATACAATTCTTCTTCTTCATGCAGTGTTGTTAAATCTTTGAGTTTGATGGAGTGTCCAGTTCTGGTGACGAAGGTTGTCATACTTCATCTTGATCACCATTTTAAGCTTGTCTTGAGTGCAGGTTTCAGATGGCCTTGGCTCAGTGTTACAGGGGAGTGTATGTTCTCTCTTTCCAACTTGACAAGCTACAACTGCTCACTTTCAGACTGCTGTCAGACTTCACTGGCTTTACCGTTGCTCCAGGATTGGATACGTCTTTTTATTCCTTTAAAATGCCATGTTAGAAACTGTGTGTTTTGACCAGGCTGTCAACTAAACAGTCATTGTTTTATTTTCAAAATCAAATAGTCTTCCTTTTGGAACAATGACCCATCATTTCTCTGTCCAAACCCATATTGTGCCTGCCAGCCAATGCCAGTGAATTGACTCTCCGGGTGGTGGCCGAACCAATTCATGATCCCAGCTTGAACTCTCTAATGTAATCGTAAAACAAAGAGCACAAGTAGAAGTACATGCCGCTTATACTTGTATTGGATACTTCAAATCAATCTACTACAGTCATGGTGGTTTAATCCCCCACCCAGGTTTACCTACTTGGCAAAAATGGTTGGGAAAATTAGCTTTTGTCCCGCCCATTTGGACATACATAGTACAAATATGTTGTACTAGTTGTTGACCATACATAAATAACAGACCATTAGCAACTACAGTGGCCAGACCTCGCCTTAGTTGAATTTAAAAGTAAAAATAAGTTGTAAGCCCATGATGACGTAGGTCAGATCTTAGAAGGCTGGTTGGAATTCGGTTTGTCTCTGTGTCAAAATAGTTGTTCTGACCTAAGGGCTTGTGATATGTGACCCGTCACAGCAAAACCAGGCGCATGTCGCACAGAAGATGAGCCTGAATGACACCAGAAGATAATGGAAGAAATTGATGTGCTCGTATTTCACAAAAGGCAGACAATAGAGAAATGAACAAACAGTCCGTCTCAACCTGCCGAGCTCAGAGCGACATGCGCCTGGTTTTGCTGTGACGAGTCACTATATATATTCTTGGTTTGGGGATGGTTTGATCGATATGACATAGTAGACCCGGCCATAGTGCAACTGTTTCTCGACTGGTTGGCTAACGAGGCACGTACCCCCCCCCCCCCAGCACTGACAATGAGTACCTAGCACTCATGTAACAATCATGTGGGCACATGTCTTTGCCTTGGTTTATGTGCTTCTGTGTCCTTGTGGATTGATACTTCTGTCCACAGTGAAATCTGTGAATTGAATGGTTGGTCTAACCTCTCTCACTCCAACTGGTGACATCGCTTATCTCACTGAAATGGACAACTGATCCTTGTGGACAGAACCCCAAATGGTGCTGTCCTGATCTGCTAAGTATTGACGATCAATCGATGGGTGATCAGCGCACTCTGGTGAAGAGCAAAGCAAACACACAGGACAGTGGGGAAGACAAGGAGGCCTACTTGGCAGACGTGGTCTCCATCAAGTCCCACTTGAGCATTCCCTGCAGGTTAGACGATAATCTCACACATGGTCCAAATATTTACTCTCGTTATCAAGTGTGGGAGGAATGATTTCCCGTTGCTCCCCCTCCCCCTCCTCGGTCTCTGAGAGGCAAAAACCACCTGTAGGCACTCCATGGACTGGTCTTATTCAAACATGGCAGTCAGTATGCAACATCTGTTTCACACCAGTCCATAAAAATATCAATTGAACCACTGCTCAGCTGGGCATATGAATAATTAGAAACTTTAACTGAGCTCATAGCCAAAACTGTCATTCTGTTTGCGGCTACCATTTGATACTTCTTGTGCTTGAAAGAATATAACAAGTGTTGCTCCAATACTGAAATATTGATTAAAATGTTCGCATACCTTAGCTGTGTTCCACACTATTTGATGTGGTGATGGTGTATCTGGTAGAATTCTCTCATTAGGACACACCTGTGCATCTGAGTTCAATAGCAATTTGAATTCTAATGTCAAATTTCATCCTGGTGATGATATGTGTACTTAGTGTTGATTTCATCGCACTCTAGATGTATGTACCAGAAAGAGAGATATGTGATGAAGTGCTACAAAAATCAATTTTGCGTCCATCCCAATCAACACTTTGTAATGGCATTTGATTGAGGTTTGAGGTTTTACAAAATGTGAGTTGGCTTGTCCATCCACATTGTTTCAAATATTGCCCTGCGAGCTCGATATAAAATGATATCATTGACTATACAGACCAACGATTGGCAGCCAGCAATCATTGTATCATCACCAGCAGATTCCAGCCCGCTCAATCATTCCTCCACATGGCACATGTATGAATGATTTGCCAATGTCATCCACCCTCATTACCATATATACATTCCCATTGGCTGACTTCACCGATCAAGCACATGCCCAAGCGTGGCTCTGCCAACCTTACGCCAACACGCTTTGTGGCCTCTTGGAGGGATTATTGGTCGGATAACCACTCTAGGATAGCAGAAAGTCAAAATGTCTCTCGCTGCAAATGGCATTTTGGGAAATGGTATTAAAAACACTCCGGATCCCTATGGAATAAGAACGGTAATATTTCCTTTCCACATTTGCTGTCTATTTTTATTGATTTCAGTATATTGGTTATGGGATCCATTGATCTATTGGGTCTGGGAGCTTGGTGCAGGTATGGTTAAGGGGCTGATATGTCACTCTTGACTGTTTGTGAGTAAAGTCAGTAATTGGGGACAAAAACAGTTGGACAGAGTAAAAATCATTTTCTCAACTTGGTCCATCTTCAGATTAGTTCAGTCAGGTGAAGAGCTACTGTTGCCTTGAACAGACACTACGAGTAGGACGTTTTCATTGAACTTGGTCATTTCAATTTAATTGGACTTCTGTTTTCAGATACCTCTTCAAAGAACACCTCAGTTTTCTGTCCCAAATGGCTGTCCTTTCTAATATTTCTACACTAATCTTTTAAAAATGTCTCTATTTTCTGACATTTGGCAGGCTTTGAGGTGACAGAAAGCGTTGGAACTTTTGGCAAGGGCTAAAAAATGGGTGGTATTCAACACATTGCTTTCTCATTGATTATTCCCGTTTTTGTCTGTTTAAACTCGTCAGACAGTAATTGGTCAAGCTGTCGTACTAGTGTTTTTACCACTTGTTTATCAGTTAGGCCTAATGTAATAAAGTCAGGGAGAGGGTTTTAAATTTGGGACCCTGTCAGTGCTTGCCCTATGTGGTTTGTTGATCTGGCACAATAGGTTGGGTGGGGTGCCATTGTTGGGTTGAAAAAGGATTAGTGCTAACTTTAGGTATTGGTATTTGCAATAGAAATAGCCACGTTGCACAAGAATTACCACAGCAGTTGTATTTTATACTGGTTGCTATAAATTTGTTCTGCATTTGAGACAGGCCTGATAAAACTTAAAAAGCTACTACAATATTACTAGATAGTGCACTGCCATTTTAGTTTTCTGAAAATGGGGAAGAGGTTTCATGATGATGTGTAGCTGGTGAGGGCATTTGTTCTGTGTCTGCTGTCACATGATATTCCATCTCCCATTAAAATGTGTTGTTTAATAATTAGGTTGCTGGTGACATGGGCCACATCATCAAAATATTTGTGGAAAAGGAATCGTCTGATTTTGATATTTGCTCTATTCAGTTTTCGCTTTACTCGTCAACTATAACCCCCCTAACTCCTACTGGGATGTGAAGCTCTCTTGAGAAGTAGCTCATACATTACATCATGCCAGCAGTATTCAACGATGAGTTATTTCATAATACATGTTCAGTACTTGCATTTGCTCATCACAGACAGCAGATGTGCACATGGCAGGTTGTCTAGCACCTGTTGACAGTGTTGTCGTGTTCAGATCAGCAATCATCGGTGTTATTTAGCTCAGGCCTACAGCCCCCCCCCCCCATATCATGACGGTGGCAAAATGAAATGAATAAAATGAAATTTAAATGGCAAAATGAAATGAAATTCAAATGAGACGGCCTATATCAGCCATGGATTAGCACCAGACAATAATGTGGCTGTCACCAGCTCTTTCCAACACAAATGAAGGCAATAAAATCTGTTGAGCATTTAAATTTGCTGCAGCAAAGATCTTGTTAAGTATTTCATTCATGTGCTTGCTAAGCTTTGATGGACAAAGTGTCTGTGGCAGTCTGAGCTTATTTATCATCTCAGTTTCAATAGGACAGAAGATTGAACCAGGACATTCACTCAGAATAAGATAATGGACATGCGATATTTTGACACTGGCATATATTATTCATACATGATATCAACTGCCGCTGTTTACAAATTCAAATGGGATTGTCGTCGCATGATCTTTTCATCGTTAGTGATTTGGAACTGGCGTAGGATGTAATCGTCAATTGTTAAAGAATACTTAAGGGGAAATTATGCCCCAGCCTCATCATGGCAGTTGTGTCATTTGCGAGTCCCCAAGAACAGGACGAATCAATGATAATGATAATAATATTTAGTTCTTATAAAGCGCTTTTCTAGGTGCTTTTGGGATATGATATTATTGTCACGGTCTCCAGAGGCATATAGGCAGCTTTTATATAGCGCTTTACACTGACCAAGATCTGTCTGGAAGTACTTGGATGATCGCTATCACAATGGTAGGGGTGAGCAGAAGCACTTGGCCAACTGTCATTGAGATGCAGCTCTTCTCGAGCTCAACCTGCCAAGGTGGTGATCACACAGGGGTGTGAACCCATGACTCTCTTGCGTTGGGTGCTAGACATGAATGCCACTGCACAACACAAAACTTTCATCCTGACTTGCCGGCAGTTCTGATTGGTCAGTTGCTAATTCTAGTCACCAGATGCACATTGATGAGTAACCAAGGTATACTTCATCACCCGATACTAAATCTGGAAGTTTTGTTGGAATTTCTGCCAACCACACCATTTCCAAGTCCTTTTGAAGGGAATAGGCCTGTTCCCCAATACACTTTATAGCACTTCAGTTTAAAAAGCCACCAGTTGCAAGCTGTCAATGGCTGAACAGACTTGTATGGTCCAGTCTATTACTGAACTATTGTTGTAATGTAATTGAGGACATAAAAGTTAATTGTTCTTTAATCGATTCCATCAAGTGTGTTTAATAGTGTTATGACTTTTCATTCATGTGAGGGTTGATTTATTGATGTTACATGAGGAAAGCACAATGGCTTTTTAACATACTGGCTGTTTCCCTCATCTTCCAAACACCAAGTAGCTATAGCTATTTGGTCAGTTTGGAAAGACTTGGGAAGGCGGTTCCAAGATTGTCAAAATGTTCCCGTGGAGAATGGATTCGCCAGCTTACAGAGAAGCACTGCAGTGGATCCAACTCTTGATTGTTGCCACCCCCCTCCCCAATGATGATCGCTGCATGTCTTTCACAGCTGGCTGTGGCCAGTCATTCCTCACGTTAGGAGCCCTAGTCTGTCACTACCAGCTCTCCACTAATTGCCTCTTCATATTGAATTCGCGCATTGAATATTTGCTTTCTTCAAGTGCAAACTTTTTAAGTGAATTCGGTGAGGAATATATCTAAGACCACTTCAGGCAATGGACACAAAATGCCAGGTTGAAACATGAGCTCATGACCTTGCCAACCTAGTGCCTTTCCAAATTGAACACGTAAATTAAATGGCACTGAACATTAATTTGCATAATTTGGGGTCTGATTTGAGCATCAGAAATGGTCTTAAATCGGTGAAAGTAGACTATTTTTTGGTGCAGTGTCGTCGAGGGCAGGCGATCATGAATACAATTTTGTTGAAATGTAACGGCCTCTGTCCCCTGCAAAAGCTTTCATCAAAATTTGAACATTGTGAGAAAGGATAGTATCTGTGTTTGATTTTGGTTTGTTTTCTATCTTCTCATAGCTTCGACAGAAAAGGCCTCGCTTGGCTAAGACTAAAGTATGTTTGTGTATCATATTGACTTTCTCAGCCCAGTAAATGCTCTATATATGGCTCTTGTCAACATGTTGATTGTCCTCTGGCCAAACAAGTTATGGACAAGGTCGTATTTAATAAGAGAGTACCACCTAAGACTTAGGTCAGCCCCTCTAGGCATTCAATGTAAGGTGTCTGTGAATGGCCAATCAGGTCTCTGGTATCATAATCAAAGACAAGTGGAAGGAATTATTTGACCACGTAAACATATCGGTATCATTGAACCCTAGATTTTCAGGTTATGAACCACCTGAACAATCCCATCCAGTCACTGATGGTGCATTGGATCTCCATGGATTACTCCAGCCTTGTGTCTATTCCCTGGAGACAGCGCATGTCCTAACGAGACCGGCTGTAATTACCGAGTCGTCGAGCTTCGATGCCCATTCCTGGGCACTTCCTCCCTGATGATGAACAAAGCATGTTCTTGTTACTGATGCAAATTATCCGTTAAATTCCGCCATAATGAGTGAGGTGAATTCTGCCATGATTTTGGTGTTAGGCCGTGTGTTCATTAACAAATCAGAATCCTGATACGGTTGTGGTATGATTATGATGCTTGGTGTAACGTGGAGGTGTGCCTTATCGGTTCAGGTGGCTACTCCCCACGTTGTCATAGAAATGCTTCCTGCTGTGAACTTGGAATGAGAATATCTGATGAGACAAAATGTCAAGTTTAGCCGACATAAAAAGATATCTTGGACAGAGTCTGAGAGTGAGATGGTTGTTTTGGACAACAGATTATGAGGGTTGCCCCCTTTACCCTTGCAGTGATCCACATGTTAGGAAACCTTGTTCTGTCAGTTTCCAAATGAATGCAGTGAGTTTATATCTAATGGCAGTGTCGTTATGGTGAATGTACATCAATGAGTTATCATTGAGCATTGCCCGCAAGCAGTTTTGGTATTGTATATATTCCAACCATATGAAGTCTGTGTTCTTGGAAGGAAGACAAACAATTCCTTTGACTTTAAAACCAATAGTGACATAAGAGCTGTGGGCGATATGTTTTAGGTGTTTTTCTAGGGTCTATTTTCGTCAACCCGCGACTTGCCCCGAGTTTGATCACATTATTGACCCTAGTGCAAGTCTACTGGTCTTGATATCAAGTGATGGCGGTAAAAATAGCATTCCTCTGTTGTCGCCTTTTAGTTAGATGTGTGTAACAGAAATGAAAATTTAATGTTGCTTACATGAATGAAAAGGTGTAGGAAATATCCCATACCAGAATTCGTTAGTGTTTATGTAACACATATTACATTATTCACTATAACAGATTGCATTCACAGTGATCGATCAATGTAAAGGTCATGATTTCGGTGTAGTAATGTGCTCGACCACTATTGCTTGGAATTTAACACTCCATTTTGTGATTTCTTGGTCTATTTGAACCATATTATTCACACATATTGAATTTTTATGACAACATCCATCGCTTCCACATGAATGAGTGCGGAAGCAGCATTTGCCGACCATATTGACTCCTGCTAGCGACGAGATGATTGCTGGGAGTAACTGTGAGCGTTCACCGTCTCTCAGATTGGCTGCTGACTCGGTGGCGATGGCGAGTAGTTACCTTATCGGCTACGGGAGGAATACAAACGACCAGGTAGGTGACTAGTCTAGGTATCTCCTCCTCTTTCTATTCACCTAATGTTCCATTGGCATGCACATTCCCGTTGGCGTCTGCTTCAAATTGAACACTGTGTTTGTTTTTGTGGGAGCGCTCGTGAATGGTACTTGCACATTGTGATAACTCCAATTAGAGTGCTCGACGATGTTTCAGTATTTCACATATTGCGGCTTGTACAGTGGCATTCAACTACTGTAACAGTGTGTGACTCTTTGACTCCAATGATTTGGATGAGTTTGTACAGTGGCATTCAACTACTGTAACAGTGTGTGACTCTTTGACTCCAATGATTTGGATGAGTTTGTACAGTGGCATTCAACTACTGTAACAGTGTGTGACTCTTTGACTCCAATGATTTGGATGAGTTTGTACAGTGGCATTCAACTACTGTAACAGTGTGTGACTCTTTGACTCCAATGATTTGGATGAGTTTGTACAGTGGCATTCAACTACTGTAACAGTGTGTGACTCTTTGACTCCAATGATTTGGATGCGTTTGAATAGTTGCTTTGCCTGCCTAATTTTCAAGCTGAAATGATCGCCATTCACCACGTAGTTCACATGCTTTCTGCCTTTTTCTGATAGGGGATGTGACTCAACTACTTGAAGTGCTTGGCCAATACTTTGGTACATGTGTACTTGAAATAAATCACAGTGCTTGTCTTGTCAGCAGCACATTACATGTTTTGGTGCACTGGTGACTGGTCTATTGCGATGCACCTAATGGTTTTGTAAATGTGGTCTGTTTGACAAGCTGGAGTGGCATCCCCAGTAACCTAGGAATACAGTTGGTCGAAATCAACAACACTGTACAAACAGCTCCTCCTTCCCAAAGTGTTCAAGAAAGAATCTTGTATTCAGGTCAATGGGCCTATATGTGTTGCCAAATAGAGATGGACAGGACTTGAAACCACCTGAGTTATAAGGCTTTGTGTTCACAGCAGTCACTCAGTGATGCCTTCCTCATGAAGCAGTCCTGATGAAATGTTGTAAGATCAAGCAAACACAGGCTACATCATGATGCCCTAAGTGGCTTCAGTAAGACTGATATGCCTGCTGCCAGTGCTGGCCTTGGACAATAAACAAATGTGGAGGAAATTGTCAATCATGCCATGACAATAGGCACCCTCTTTGGACAAGATAGCCAGTAACACCATGAATTTATCGGTCAAGCTATCGTGTTGGTCAGTCATCCATTGCAGAATGGCCATGGGGTCCCATCATTAGAGACTGTTGGTGTACATCATTACAACACCAGTCACTTCCTCATTGACAGTGATGGGTTTGCACAAACATAACTGTTGGTGTACATGGTTACAACACCAGTCACTTCCTCATTGACAGTGATGGGTTTGCACAAACATAACTGTTGGTGTACATGGTTACAACACCAGTCACTTCCTCATTGACAGTGATGGGTTTGCACAAACATAACTGTTGGTGTACATGGTTACAACACCAGTCACTTCCTCATTGACAGTGATGGGTTTGCACGAATTCTGTGTCATCCATTCAACTGATAGTTTAGGAGATCCTTATGGTCTCTATCCTTTACTGTTAGAAATGATATGAAGTGTGATCAAATCCAGTACGTCCAATGTGTGATCATTTTGAAGAGATCAGTCTGTGTTTGAAAGCTTCATTACAGCTACAATCAACTCTTCAGACAGAGTGTAAGTCATCTTTGTGGTTGTTGATGATGAGTTTCAAGTAAAAGGTTGGCTGTATCAGAAAGGAAACTGACAAATTCAAAACCTGTCTATAACCGTTGTTTTGTGAGCAGCTTAACAAACAGTCCTAATCCATGTCTCTCAATCCCCTGTCATTGTTGTCAGCTGGCTGTCTTTGATGAGTGAGTTTGCTTCCTCCTGATCCTGTGGACCTCCGTTAACGATCAGTTAATGATTGTCACAATGGTTCTTGTGATAAGGCCCCAAACAACAAACTTTCCCCGGCTGAATTTCATGGTGATAGATTCAGAGGTTGTAAAATAAGATTTGATCAAGACCAGTTTCTCTTTGATACGAGAAAGGTCCAGCTTAGTCGAAGCAACCCAGCTCAGGATGCAGAAGCATCCACCCCATCAGCACGAAATTGGCGGAAAATTTCTTAAAATTCTGCCTGTTCAAATCAATCATCAGTGGGAAGAAGGAATGAGAAGAGCTTGCTTGGTTGCGCTCGGCTGAGCTGGAGTTACCTTGGTTTACAGACCAAGTTCTCTTGCTTGGTTGGGCTCGGCTGAGCTGGAGTTACCTTGGTTTACAGACCAAGTTCTCTTGCTTGGTTGGGCTCGGCTGAGCTGGAGTTACCTTGGTTTACAGACCAAGTTCTCTTGCTTGGTTGGGCCTCGGCTGAGCTGGAGTTACCTTGGTTTACAGACCAAGTTCTCTTGCTTGGTTGCGCTCGGCTGAGCTGGAGTTACCTTGGTTTACAGACCAAGTTCTCTTGCTTGGTTGCGCTCGGCTGAGCTGGAGTTACCTTGGTTTACAGACCAAGTTCTCTTGCTTGGTTGCGCTCGGCTGAGCTGGAGTTACCTTGGTTTACAGACCAAGTTCTCTTGCTTGGTTGGGCTCGGCTGAGCTGGAGTTACCTTGGTTTACAGACCAAGTTCTCTTGCTTGGTTTGGCCTCGGCTGAGCTGGAGTTACCTTGGTTTACAGACCAAGTTCTCTTGCTTGGTTGCGCTCGGCTGAGCTGGAGTTACCTTGGTTTACAGACCAAGTTCTCTTGCTTGGTTGGGCTCGGCTGAGCTGGAGTTACCTTGGTTTACAGACCAAGTTCTCTTGCTTGGTTGCGCTCGGCTGAGCTGGAGTTACCTTGGTTTACAGACCAAGTTCTCTTGCTTGGTTGCGCTCGGCTGAGCTGGAGTTACCTTGGTTTACAGACCAAGTTCTCTTGCTTGGTTGGCCTCGGCTGAGCTGGAGTTACCTTGGTTTACAGACCAAGTTCTCTTGCTTGGTTTGGCCTCGGCTGAGCTGGAGTTACCTTGGTTTACAGACCAAGTTCTCTTGCTTGGTTGCGCTCGGCTGAGCTGGAGTTACCTTGGTTTACAGACCAAGTTCTCTTGCTTGGTTGGCCTCGGCTGAGCTGGAGTTACCTTGGTTTACAGACCAAGTTCTCTTGCTTGGTTGGGCTCGGCTGAGCTGGAGTTACCTTGGTTTACAGACCAAGTTCTCTTGCTTGGTTGCGCTCGGCTGAGCTGGAGTTACCTTGGTTTACAGACCAAGTTCTCTTGCTTGGTTGCGCTCGGCTGAGCTGGAGTTACCTTGGTTTACAGACCAAGTTCTCTTGCTTGGTTGGGCTCGGCTGAGCTGGAGTTACCTTGGTTTACAGACCAAGTTCTCTTGCTTGGTTGGCCTCGGCTGAGCTGGAGTTACCTTGGTTTACAGACCAAGTTCTCTTGCTTGGTTGGGCTCGGCTGAGCTGGAGTTACCTTGGTTTACAGACCAAGTTCTCTTGCTTGGTTGGCCTCGGCTGAGCTGGAGTTACCTTGGTTTACAGACCAAGTTCTCTTGCTTGGTTGGGCTCGGCTGAGCTGGAGTTCCCTTGGTTTACAGACCAAGTTCTCTTGCTTGGTTGGCCTCGGCTGAGCTGGAGTTACCTTGGTTTACAGACCAAGTTCTCTTGCTTGGTTGGGCTCGGCTGAGCTGGAGTTACCTTGGTTTACAGACCAAGTTCTCTTGCTTGGTTGGGCTCGGCTGAGCTGGAGTTACCTTGGTTTACAGACCAAGTTCTCTGTATTGTTTCGAACTGATTCAAAATCAATAGTCAGCCAACAAACCACGGTAAAAGATGATATTGCTGCCAACATCTTGCTCCGTAAGTCAAAATCCTTTGAAATCCGCATCGAAACAACGCAAGCAGCCAATTTGCCCAGCAATCACCTCACACAGCCCACAACATAATTGGCTGGGAATTTATTCAAATGGCGCCATTAAAGCCGCCATCAAATCATGCTGATGATTCCTGGATGGTGAGTTTCATTACGAGGAGCTCAAGAGCGGGCTGGTTGTGACAGCTGGGTATCCTCCTCAGGTCATATCTGCATCCCTAGCCTGCTATCTCAGGAGAGATATGGATCAGACCTTGGTTTCATATTCTACACCTCGATTGTAATTTATGTATTATACGCAGGGGTCGGGGGTTTGATGACTATATGTGTGTCCTTTGAGGGTGATCAAATTTCCAATACTATTATGAGCAAAATTCAAATGCAAAATTGAGCAAATCTTTGAATGAAATTCTTGATGTGACTACTGGTTCTTCCTCCAACCCATTCTCCCCATCCAGGAAAGCTTGTTCTTCCTCCAACCCATTCTCCCCATCCAGGAAAGCTTGTTCTTCCTCCAACCCATTCTCCCCATCCAGGAAAGCTTGTTCTTCCTCCAACCCATTCTCCCCAAAGCTTCTCCTTCTTCATCCATCAATTTCCGTTCGTCAGCTTTGGGGGGATGAAATACCTTCTTGGATCAGCCATGGGGATTATCCATCATAATAAAGGAGGCAGCTTCAGAATATGTTTCAATTTATAATGATAGCAGGGTTGCGTGATCGATCAACATGAATAGGTTCAAGATTATACATTCGTATCATCAAAAGGAGAAATTGTAAATTTATGCTTTTCAATTTCGTTCAGATTAAGATGTGTAGTGTGCTTGAGGAATAATCTGTTAGTATTTTGGTGAGGTTCACATCTGTGTGTACCTATTTTTACCAATTTTTGTCTTAGAAAATGCAATTCCCAATTATTGATGACATCAATAGTATGAAAACCCCATCTAACACCATGCAGCTCTGCCCCACTGACATGCAGCTTTTGGTGGTCTTTCTGGATTGAGATTTATGTGCAATCGTCTTGGATTGTGAGTCGGGTGTTTTCTTTTCATTTGCAAGCAGTTTGAGTTGTGTTAGCTGGGTGATTATCCTTCTAGAACAGTCGAAAGGACAATTTCAAGAGACGCCAAAACTACCAGCAAATAGTAAACTACAGGGGGACAGTCATAGGAAGCTGCTAAGGGCCACAACAAACCAGCAGGAAACAAAGACCGCGTGGTCACATACTGTGATTTCTTCTGTTCTTGTGCCGTCAACTATTACTACATAGCCACTGGAGACAATAGCAGTTCCATCGTAGCGGTGACCAAAGCTGGAAGCAGTCTTTATGGTAGAGAAGCTGGGAGAGGTTGTGAAGTAGAAGGCAGATTGACCTCGTCAATATATCACCTCGCTCCCACTTCCTCAAGCTTCTTCACCAGACCACTCAACCACCAATATTCTGCCTAATAATCTCATTGCCATGGGTATGGGGGGGGGGGGGGGTGATCAAGACTGCACCAATATAAAAGAATATGGCCTTATTAATATTGGCTTTGTGTGAAATAAACGTGTTGTTGTTTGATGTATCTGTTGACCTTTAACTGGGTGGCATGACATTTAACTGGGGGTTCCATTTTCTATCAGTGTCCAAAAGACCATCCTGCCATCAATCCTGCGATCAATCCTGCGATCAATCCTGCCATCAATCCTGCCCTCAATCCTGCCCTCAATCCTGCCATCAATCCTGCGATCAATCCTGCCCTCAATCCTGCCCTCAATCCTGCCATCAATCCTGCCCTCAATCCTGCGATCAATCCTGCGATCAATCCTGCGATCAATTCTGCCCTCAATCCTGCCCTCAATCCTGCCCTCAATCCTGCCCTCAATCCTGCCCTCAATCCTGCGATCAATCCTGCCATCAATCCTGCCATCAATCCTGCCCTCAATCCTGCCATCAATCCTGCCATCAATCCTGCCACTGATCTCATTGCTTGAACTTACACTTTCATGATTCCATTATAACTCTTTCGTTAGTATTCATGATTGTGAGGTGGCTTCACCATGGCACCTGGATTTGCCTTGATAGTCGCTCCAGCGGAAGTTTCATTACGGAGAAGTCCACAGCTTTTCCTGTATTGTTTCGTAAAATGGCGGCATCTGGTTCGGCATCTTGGCATCTGTCAGTTGATACGGCATTAAATAGGACATTAGCATTGTGGGTGATAATGATGTGCATTGAGCTTGTCTGAAGATCAATACATTTGCAGGTTTCAATATGGGTAACTGCAGTCATGAATGGAATGACATATCGTTGGGTTGAATGACCTCAAATTTGATATATTTGGGCCAACTTTATCAGTTAACTCATATTTCTTGTTCAGCGTGGCTCCATAACCATTTCATGTCTTGAGCTATGATGTCCTCCAACGATCTTTGGAATACTGGTCGATATTCGAAAAAAAATTCTGGGCTGGTTGGTATTGTTGGCTATTTTGGCCATATGTCTGACATTTCTTGCAGTGACATCGTAATTTCAAGTTATCGCTGGCTTGTGATAGCAGGTGTTATCTGGTTGTTCATAACACCTCTGTTGACAGCCTGCATGTGCTATCATGGTATGAATCTGTCATCAAGTCTCCGGGAGCAGCCCATGCTGGAATGTTGGCTGTGTGACACCTCAGATTGGCCATGAGAATGAGTAAGCTGCTCTGTATCAATATGATCCTGATTCCAGCCAAGCTTGGTTGAAATGAATGCCAAGATCATTGATTTCTTTCCTCTTGGTTGTAATCCTCGTCATTTCCCGATGCTAATGTCTCATTGACGATTGCCTAAGTACGCCTTGTAATAAATCGCTGTGTTATATTCTGCCATTAAAAAGCTTGTAGAGAGCATTGTCTCTGTGGCGAATATCTTGCAGTCTTTATGGCTCAAAACATTGTAATCAGGGTCTGCGAAGGTGGAGCACAGCTTTGCCACTAAATATCAGATAAACGGTATTTTCTCGGAGCAAGTTGAGTTAGATGACATCCTCCTCACTTGCTTTTTGAAAGAGATATGAAGGACTAAATGTTATTTCGTCCAAGGCATAACCTCGTGCAAACAGGGAGTGGTTGTCACTCTGAAAGTGCTTAGACAACTACCGCCGTCTGCGCTCACCCACCTACAGTATAATAGGTCACCATTGAGATCAGTCACACACTGTAAATGTGTCAAGACAGGTGAACCATTCTCATCAAGAGCCATAACATCTGCTGCTTCTAGCTTGCTCTCAAAATCACAACTCATCAGTTCAACATTCTCGCTATTATTACAGCATTTTGGGAAAATGATTCCTTTTCACCATACAGTGGTACCCCAGTAACACGACCACTCATGGGACTGAGGTTGAATGGTCGCGTTACCGGGGTGGTCGCGTTTAATAGTGAAGTTGAACGTCTGGGGACAAAATACATGATAAGGTTTTCCCGAATCATTGGTCAGAATGATTGCTTGCTTTCTCCAATGCTGGTGCCAGCGTTGATATGTTATTTTCCCCTCCAGCTCATATTGACGATGTAATTTAAATCGTTCCCCTATCTATTTATATTTACATTCTTATTGGCTGCATTTCCCAATGGAACTGACCAGTTGACGTTAATCATTCTCCACGTGCTCCACTGAGGGAAGGGCCGTTGCCGCTGCAGATCAAAACAAAATGACTTCTGGTTATCTCTTCCGGCCATGCACGTTTTGGGAATGAGCATTACCTATGATGGAATTTCGTAGCTTTAGTGCTGCTAAAATGGAAATAATCGCTGGTGCCTGATGGTGCGTGAACGGGGTGTGTTGGAAGCTGCGATGAGACTGAGATTTATGCGAACTTAAAGGTCATGCTGTGTCAGAGAAACCAAAAAACTCTTTCGGGTGCAGTGTTTGTTTGCAGTGTCGCGCCGTGGAATGTTTGAGATTGAAGTGAATTCTGTTTGCGTTGGTGGTGGTGATGATTGTGAAACTCCAGGGAAATTACACAGCAGATGATACATCTGTTTCTTTTGAGAAAATCTGCAGTTCGGGAAAATTCGATTATTTTTCCATAAATATCTTGCCAATGAAAAATTTTGCAATCAATAGTGTTCAAGTTTATTGTGTTCATGGTCAATAAACCCATAGAAAACGATCTTAAAAATCCTCATTGATATTGCATGATTGGCATTATCTAACCCCTGAAAGTCTTCATCATGGCTGTTGACATTTTAGCTTGGTATTTGTTCTTGCCACCTTGGTAGCAGGACACTGCTCAATTTAGGACAGTATTGGTCAGTCCCAAGAGAGGTTCTTTAGTTGGATGCTGGGTGATAAACTGTACAAAATGTTCCCCCTTGTCAATCCATTGAGTACTAAAACCAACGTCCATCCTAGTCAACTCTCATTGATGTGGCCTCTCCGGATTGTGGAATTATTTATGAGATGTTACTGATGAGGCACATTGCGATTCCGCTCCAATAATATGTATTGAAATCTAATGGTAATATGTGAGAGAAGAACACGCCGTTAATCATATGAGGTGAATAGCCACTGTCACCCGTCCTTTCATGGCACTTTCCCTTATGGAGATGACCATTTGCCTATCAATATCTTCAAGAAGAAATTGAGTGATTTCTGAAGATGCTATTGAACTTTAAGACCAATCTGACCCATAAATGCAATAGCTTTTAGCTCAATCTTCCATTCTTATTATACATGGAAGCCTTTTGTGTGGCTGTTTAAACTAAATTAGAATCTTGTGAAAGCCTTTTTGGCTGATATCATTCTTTTGAAAGTCATCTTACGGTATCAATCAAAGGGCTGATGGTATAGCCGTATTTCACAGATTCAAATTCTTTCGGACGATTGTTGCCTTGTGTAAAAAGCGATCATCTTTGCTGATCCTTCCACTCCTTCTTCCTTGAATCAACAGTCTGATGAATTGAAAGATTTCTCATGAAATTACGGTGGCCATCCATCATGATCCGGGTCCATCTTAAATCATCTTTTAATCTCTAATATTTTCCTAGTGATATTTTATTGAACATTTCAATATCATTTGTTCATGGTTGTATGGCCTTCCTTCTGATTGGTTACCCCTGCGTGAAACACGATCAAACAATCAATGCATCTGATCTCATTCTTGGCAGTAATTAAAGCTATATGAGATGTTGGTCCACCATCAGATTGGCTAGCCACATTCTTAGAAAGTCAGCTAGTTGGCCGGGCGCGTGTTTCCGTATCCATACAGGACTAGAGCTTTCAACTGCCAGCTGCCATAATAAAGCTAGTCCTACTCACTTCCATCTCTTTCCCTCTCCTGCTCTCCCCTTACTTTCAGAACAGCAACTTTATCTGTTGCATTCTATCACATAGCTTTATGTATACATCTCCGCACCATCATCCCTCATCGATTTTAATTACAGTCAAATCTAGAGACAATCACGTCAACTTTCAAAAGCACTGTTTGCTCATTAGTTGATAGCAATTTTACATCCCAATGACAGGTTTTGTGATGACAGCATCCACTCAGAAGTGTTGTTCAAAGTTGCATTTGAAGTTTTCTCATGTTGATTACTACAGTGCCAGTTGATCTAAGAGGAAGAGTTCTGCTAATCTGTGTACGCCTTCTTTATAAACACCATTCACTAATCTTGATCGGTCTGTGCGGAAATTGAGTGTGACTGCACCATTGTGAGGCTTCCTCTGGAGACTGTAGACGTCCCCAGCAACATAGACTTGCAATGGAAGGACCATGTCGCTTTCACATCCAAACTTCTATGCATGGGGATCCATCATAACCTGCTAATGCTGCGTGTGTATTTCATGTGCATTGCCCTGTTGAGCAGAATGTTATGAAATGGACGGTAATTAGATTTACTTGTATCATCTCCACCGAAGCCATAAAACCAACTGCGAATTCATCGCCATGAAAGAATGATTGAAGTCTCCACAGCACTCCTGATTGCTGATCTAAAATGCCTACAGCTTCACCACACCAGAAACTGGTATGAAATTTAATTTTCTGCTCGATATGATTAATAAAATGAGCTTGCTTGTTATGTCTGGTTTATTGATATTGCCTTGTGAACTATATAATATCATTTAATAAAACATGAGAAAAGCTCATTGCTTTTTGCTCGTCGATGATGTGATTGCCGTGCATGATGTGATCGCTGTGGATGATGTGATTGCCGTGGATGATGTGATCGCCGTGGATGATGTGATCGCCGTGGATGATGTGATTGCCGTGGATGATGTGATTGCCGTGGATGATGTGACTGCCGTGGATGATGTGACTGCCGTGGATGATGTGACTGCCGTGGATGATGTGACTGCCGTGGATGATGTGACTGCCGTGGATGATGTGATTGCCGTGGATGATGTGATTGCCGTGGATGATGTGATTGCCGTGGATGATGTGATTGCCGTGGATGATGTGATTGCCGTGGATGATGTGACTGCCGTGGATGATGTGACTGCCGTGGATGATGTGATTGCCGTGGATGTTGTGACTGCCGTGGATGATGTG
The DNA here is from genome assembly GCF_910592395.1 of Lineus longissimus. Taxonomy (NCBI): domain Eukaryota; kingdom Metazoa; phylum Nemertea; class Pilidiophora; order Heteronemertea; family Lineidae; genus Lineus; species Lineus longissimus. The sequence continues at coordinate 28,982,700 of NC_088308.1, forward strand.
ATTGCCGTGGATGATGTGATCGCCGTGGATGATGTGATTGCCGTGGATGATGTGACTGCCGTGGATGATGTGACTGCCGTGGATGATGTGACTGCCGTGGATGATGTGATTGCCGTGGATGATGTGACTGCCGTGGATGATGTGACTGCCGTGGATGATGTGACTGCCGTGGATGATGTGACTGCCGTGGATGATGTGACTGCCGTGGATGATGTGACTGCCGTGGATGATGTGACTGCCGTGGATGATGTGACTGCCGTGGATGATGTGACTGCCGTGGATGATGTGACTGCCGTGGATGATGTGACTGCCGTGGATGATGTGATTGCCGTGGATGATGTGATTGCCGTGGATGATGTGATTGCCGTGGATGATGTGATTGCCGTGGATGATGTGATTGCCATGATTGGCGTGAAGATACCCTTTCATTCTTATCAAGGAAACTGGGGAAGATGCTGAAAGTTTAACAAAAGTAAATCAAACTAAAATAATGTGACTGGCTGTTATCTTAAGTACAATCTACATTGTCACATTGCACTCTTTGATGTCACAGATGTGATGAGCACTGAACAAGAACTTTGATCTTATTTATACGCATACTACATACATTGTTAGTATGATCTATGTGGGTTAGAATGGCTTTTTCTTCAATTTTTTCTTGATAAACATCAATATATTGATTGATATTGGTCGTCACTCTAGGTGTTCTTGTCTTTCCCCATCTGATATAGGTCAATGACCTCACTGATAACTGACCAAGGTTGTCTTGACTAAGATATATCAGATAGTCACTCAAGATTGCACACATTGTCTTCCAGGATAGGGGCTAAGCCAGCATGTCCGTCATCTTCCCTAAGAATTCATTCCCCGCCAATGATACTGATTTCTGGTATCACTTGGATCAGGTAGACAAGCATCACTCTTTCATCTGTCTCTTTCCATGAAATATTTCCGTTTCAGATCTCTGCCTCCCTGACTTATCACTACATCTTATTGTCTTCCATTGTCTTTACTTGCAGGGTGCGCGACGAGCAACGAATGTGACGTTCCAGAGCCATCATGTGTCCCGAGACAAGAGAGGACAGGTTCTTGGCCAGAGAGGAGGGTTCCGTGGATGTACCATCTGGTTCACCGGTGAGTGCATGCACTCTTCGTGTTGTCCTCCCATTCTCAATGACCTTATGCCGGTGCAGTTCTGTACTGGTGAGGGGGACCACTCTCACTGCTACAAGTGTTCCATTCAAACCCTGATTTGGCTGCCACTTTCTTGTCTCCGGTCCTCCTGGTCAGTCAAATGCTGTGGTGACATAGCAACAACGAGCTTTTACCAGTACTGGTAATGTGGTCATGTTGAATTTTCCATGCCAGCATGACTTTTAAATCTATGCCATCTTGGGAATGTCTGTCCAATCTTTGCATTGTTTCTTCAGGTCTGTCTGGAGCGGGTAAGACGACCCTCTCTTTCGCACTGGAGGAGTACCTGGTAACCCACGGTATCCCCGCCTATGGCCTCGATGGTGACAACGTGCGCACAGGCCTCAACAGCAACCTCGGCTTCAACTCTGAAGACAGGGAAGAGAATATCCGGCGTATCTCTGAAGTCTCCAAGCTGTTTGCTGATGGTGGTATTGTCTGTCTGAGCAGCTTCATCAGCCCCTACCAGAGGGTATGTATATGCCTGGCCTCCATTGGGAGTATCCTCCTTATGTCAGTTCAGCTGATATCGAGCTTCTGCCGCTGGTTGGGTGTGCTTGCTGAACACTGTAATGCCATTACAATATAATGATAGAAAACATCAAAGCTCACCACAGACATTGTTATTTCCACTTCAATTTCCCCCTGTGATAAAACATACTGCTGGTAATGATCAGCATTGTCATCACAAGCTCAGCTCGACACAGAAAAAACGATATCTTCCTTGGAAACAGACAGCTACCTTTAAAGTTCTAATGGATGAAGATGGAATTTATTGGTTCGAAGCAAGCATTCATTTGATGGCGCTGATTGCCGATGTAGTCTTCATGAATTGAACAAATAATTCTTGCTAGAAAATGTTTTTCTTCGATGATATTTATTGCTTGGGAATAGAATGAGTTCATCAACCCTTTGGGGGCGGATAGAGTTGTCTCTATCGAATCATGGGAATCAAATCAGAAGGTAGCCAAAGGCAATCGTGTATCCAGATTTGAAAGATGTTCGGGAGGCCAGTGTTTTGGGGGGGTCTAGGCCGTGCTCAGATTATAAATCAGGAGGATGTCATTAGTTTCGATGCATGAAATCTTGAAAGACTGAATTTCGGCTGGGGAGGATACAGTCAAATTTGGCAATAGGTAAAAAAGATCAGTTTGAAGTTTGTCATTTCCAAATCAGTCTAAGAATGTGGAATAAGAGCGAAATTCCAATTTCTCAAGACCCAGAAGAAAACTAGAGGTCTTTTGCTTAAGAATTTGAGTGGTTCTATAGACTTTCCAGATTGACAATTGCTCACTTATTATTACAGGACCGAGAAAAGGCACGCACACTCCATGAAGAGGCTGGCCTGCCGTTCTTTGAGATCTTCGTGGATACCCCTCTAGATGTCTGTGAGCAGAGAGATGTGAAGGGCTTGTACAAGAAAGCCAGGGCTGGAATGATCAAGAGTAAGTTGGGATTGCTGTCCTCAAGTTCACAGTTCCACACTGATCTAGTGAAGTCCTCTTTCTTTCAATGGACAACAAATCCTTTCCACGTGTTGTTACTTTGACATCAACATCAATACCATTTAAAGCAACTGATGATTCTCTAAGTTTTGTGGATTTTCTCATCACAGTTTTAATCCTACGTTTTGTTTTGACAGAACTTGTGTTGTTGTTCATTTCCATGGCTAATGCAAAAAATCACCATCAAAAATATCCAAGTGGTCCTGAAAACAATCGTGCTCACCTGGTTTTGTGTGATTCCAGTTGCTCGTGACTCGGTTCAATCAGGCAAAGTAGAATATCTGTCGTCAGATATGAGGTATTTTGATCACCTCCTACCAAAGCTTGCCAGACTAGAACAAGGTGGGCAGGTGACAAACACGTTTTGTTTGGAGCACGGGTCATTCAACTCATAGCTTTGCATGAAATCCCAGACTTATTCATTATTTTTCAATGACATTGGAAGTTTTGGATGGTTTCTTTCTTTTGTTTTCGTTTCCTCTTTTGGTTTTAGCTTTCGGCAAATGTCGTTGAAATTGAATTTCTCTGATGATCTCCGTGCAGCTCTCATGAAATAAGCTTATCCGACAAAGATTGTTACAAGCTCCTATTTAGAGAAAATGGCCAGTTCTTGGCTACCAGGAAGGAGATTTAATCCACTACTTTTCTCATTCTCTTTCCCAAACTGAACTTACACAACTGCTCTTTGCTGTGACAACGAACAAAGAAGAATTGTACATAACTTTCTACGTACTTTCAGCTGACTTCCAGACCAGTCAATGTTAGCCCCTCGAGAGCACTTAGACTTGTTGCACAGAATGTCAGTTTGCTTGTTTCCCTTTTGCAGACTTCACTGGTATCGACTCTGCCTACGAACCTCCCTCAAAACCTGAACTCACCTTGAAAGCCGGCTATGACACGATCGATGATTGCGTTCAGAAGCTGGTTCAGATGCTGCAAGATCGCTGCATCATTCCAATCCATGCCTCCAATCAAGTGAAGGAGTTGTTCGTCCCTGAGAACGGTGTTGAGGCTGCCACGAAGGAGGCGGAGGCACTCAAGTTTGTTGAGATCACAAAGGTAGGGAGAGAGATTGTCAATGTGACAGAGGTGCGACCTCATGGTTTCACTGAATCTTCAGAGTTAGGAGATCCATTGAGACCTATAAGTATTTGCCACATTTCACCAAGGGGACTGCTTAACTTGCAGAACGAGCCATTGTAACTACACATCACAGGCCGGATCTGTTTTTGTGCCAACCCACACTCCAAGTGATATCCTCAGCAACATCAAAGATATCTTGCTGACATGTCAGACCGGTCCTGTCAGTGGCCTTATCTGGTCTTGGTATCACCAATAATGACCATCACATGCTGCTCACGAACACTGCATGTATGGAATACCAAATCATTCAGTTTGAACGACCAATAAAGTAACGTGATGTGGTGAGAAATCAATATGGCCTGACTTTCTATGACCAAGAACTTAATGTCTGTGGTAAATGTCTGTGGACTCAATATGAAATACAGATGACGGCTGGGTTTATTGGTATTTATTGCATGATGTTTACTATTCTGGTGATTCTGGTAATGATAGCCCAAACCATGCTGGAATGTCTTGGTATATGTGGAGTAGGCAGGCCTGCTGTGATTATCACTGGGATATCTCAGTGCTGCTGTCTATGATGTATAGGTAGAACTAAATATGTAAACATTCATGTATTTGGTAATGATCTGTATGGAGTGTCATAAAGAATGTGTGTATCTTATAATGTGAGTACTTGAGTTAGCAGTGAACCATTTATAGATTCAATTGTCTTCTTCTCTTCAGCTTGACTTACAATGGGTGCAGGTGCTGGCTGAAGGCTGGGCGACGCCACTGACAGGCTTCATGAGGGAGAGGGAATACCTCCAGTCACAACACTTTGGATGTCTCTTGGATGGTGAGTGTTGGCAGCTTGTTACGGGGGTGCACAGGGGGGTCTGACTCTTGGATGGTGAGTGTTGGCAGCTTGTTACGGGGGTGCACAGGGGGGTCTGACTCTTGGATGGTGAGTGTTGGCAGCTTGTTACGGGGGTGCACAGGGGGGTCTGAAAGGAGACAACAGCAGATGAAGAGTCAGCCAACTCTTCTAGACCAACCAGCAGCGCGAATATTTAGGACTTGATGGACACTCTCGTCTTGATCTTCTGTGTGTGTGTGCCATAGTTTAGCTGGTAGACGGCTGACTGGTGGACAACATTGAAATGACTGCAGGTTGAACCCTTGGTGTGCTTGATTGGGCCCCTTGTTTCAGGACAGGTGTGACAGTGGAATTGCTCTCCTAAACTCTTCGAGTGTGAGTCTTGCTGACCTCTTTCGTTATATTTCTGTTGTATTTTGTTCCTGTTTCCTCATGTCACATGATGCAGTCAGGTCGCTGTCGTCTGCTTTCTGTTTATAGTTTAAGGAATTGCCATTTCTGCTACATGCTGTGTATTCAAACGGCCCTTTAATTTGTTTCCCCAAGGTATCCAGTACAGTAACCAGTATGTGATTTCACAGTACAATACAAGTTTATGTATGTACTCAAGATGGTGCATGTGGTTTTCAACTTCTTTTGTTTCCTTTACAAATGATGTTTACTTTAGAGTGACTGAGGAGGGTATGGAGCCAGAAGGTACCGAGGGCTATTAGGTCAAATGTGAGTCGGGCACCACTTAATCACAAACGCCAAGAAATATGCCTTCTGGCTCGATGCTTCTGACAGTATCATTGGAGGAGGACCTTGCATTATTGATCTCATAATTTGGTGCAGTTATTAAGTTTTCTAATTCTTTTCAAGATGCATTATAGATTATTTTGTCCTTCTTCTGGAGGTGGTTTATACATGTGTTGCTGGCGGTAGGTTTCATATGCTTGCTTCTCTAAAATTGCTCTACTTTGCTCCTCCTCCCTCTGATCTGCGACCAAAATGACATTTCTTTCTTTATATATATTGGCCGAGTTTCAAAAAGGAGTTGACAAAGTTTCACTATTTCCTTCCAGGTGGCGTGACCAACCAGTCCATCCCTATTGTTCTCCCAGTACAGACCGAGGACAAAGAGAGCTTGCAGGGCAGTGAGGCCATGGCACTCAAATACAATGGCAAATGTGTCGCAATCCTGCGATCACCAGAGTTCTTCGAGCACAGAAAGGAAGAAAGATGCTGCAGGCAGTTTGGGACATCGAACCGAGGGCATCCCTATGTCAAGGTAGGTTCACAATCCCATCTTGTGGGGACATGTTTCAGCTCATTGCTCTATAATCTGAAGTTTGTTAATTGGTGTCATTGTCCTTGAATGAGAACGTGACCAGAGGGAGCTCCTTCCAGCATTCTCTTCATGTTGTTATTTCTGCTCCAGATGATTAACGAGAGTGGTGATTGGCTTGTTGGTGGCGACCTGGAAGTCTTACAGAGAATACGCTGGGATGATGGTCTTGATCAGTATCGACTCACTCCACTGGAACTGCGCGCAAAATTCCGTGAAATGAAGGTAAGAAGTGAACTCTACTCTAAAGCCGTGTGTAATTTGAGTGCATGTTTTCACTAGACCACATGGAGCTGTTGCCCTTATCAAGGAATCGAGGCTCCAGACTGCATTGTTATGAAGATCAGCTACAACATGCAATGACTCCTTTGGTCAATCTTTCCAACCCTCCTGATTATCGTCACCACTGCTCTTCTTCCAGGCTGATGCCGTGTTTGCATTTCAACTCCGCAACCCGATTCACAACGGCCATGCGCTCCTCATGGCTGACACCAAAAAGAGACTTTTAGACCGAGGTTACATCAACCCTGTCTTATTACTACATCCACTAGGTAAGTTCTCACCTTCAGCTACTTGGCTCTTATGGTAATAGTTTCTTTCACAGATCTCTTTGTAGGTGTGTGCGATGGCTAACGTAGCTGCCTCTTTACAAATAGCTATGCTATGTTATGCAGTCAACTCTTTAACAATCAAAGACAAGAGTAAACTGACCTCGGCTTTGCTTCATGAGCTGCTGAAGAAATGTCTTGTATAAAGCACATTGGTTGGCAGGTTGATTGTAGCACTTTTCTTATTGCATTTCTCATCTTCAGGTGGCTGGACCAAGGATGATGATGTACCCCTTACCACCAGAATGAAACAACATATGGCTATCCTCGCAGAGAAAGTACTAGATCCTGCATCCACCGTAGTGGCCATCTTCCCCTCACCCATGATGTATGCAGGACCAACAGAAGTGAGTAGGCGTTTCTTGGCAAGACACTTAACCATAGAGTGACTTATCTCAACCCTGAAGTAATGGGTATAGCTTTAAGCAAAGCGCTGTTTGAGCAGCTCCACAGTTTTGAAAGAGACTTTGAGGTATGGGTCAGCTGATCAGGCTAATTGCATAGATACTGGACTACAGACCACAACCTTTAACCTTCATCTTCATGATATCAATTGTTTATCAATGAGGGCCAAGTTGAGGTCAATTTTATGTTCAGTATCATTCACTCCTGTAACTCTCTATCCATCCTCTCTAACCCAGTGGTTCATGTTACAGGTTCAGTGGCATTGTAAAGCCAGGATGAATGCTGGTGCCAACTTCTACATCGTTGGCCGTGATCCTGCTGGTATGCCCCACCCTGACACAAAACAAGATATGTATGAAGCCACACATGGAGGAAAGGTGAGAATCATAATTAGTGTGCTTGTCTTGTCAATATAGCTGGGTTACTATAGCATAAAGGTTTTTCAAGTTCATCGATAATCCATTGCTTGTCCACCACAAGTGCCTTTCCAGTGACTTGTACAGTGGAACTTGTGTTCGATGGACACACTCTCTAGTAAAAGATGCTGCTTCTGGTCCAGATTTGGTCATTTCTGTATAACTTGACTACTGTAATCAGGACAACTCAATGTTAAGGACAGCAGATGTCTTGTTTGAGGAAAGAAAACCTAATGGTTCATAAGATAACTCAACCTATTCTCTGTTTTCATTGTAGGTGTTATCGATGGCCCCAGGTCTGACCAAATTAGAAGTCATTCCATTCAGAGTCGCTGCCTACAACAAAGTCAAGAAAGCAATGGACTTCTTCGACCCGGAAAAGAAGGACGACTTTCTCTTTATTTCCGGGACGAAGATGCGAGCACTAGCTCGTGCAGGTGAAACTCCCCCGGACGGTTTCATGGCTCCGTCAGCGTGGAAGGTCCTCTGTGAATACTACCAATCAATAAACAAATAAGGGAGCTAGCTTTATTAGGAAAATGTGTAGCAATGTGATAGAAGCTGAGAGAGGTGGTTTAGACAGCCTATCTTAGAGATCAGATGATGTGTAATCTGGCCACAAGCTGCACGCTGTGAATGGCAAAACGACCATGTTACTTCAGCCCTGCGCTCTGTCATGTTACCTTTTACATGGCAGCGTCATTTTGCTATCTCTGGTCACCTGTTGGCTACTATGGTGGTGGACACCATTCATAGCTCAGTGACATGTTTGGCTAAATGGCAGGGTGTAACTGCATTTCAACTACTAGCAATATCATATCTAGTAAGATACTAATTCTGGTCAATGGGAGTGTGTGTAGCACATTCAGAGTAAGTGTCAACTAGTCACTGCATCATGGACAAGAGACCATGCTGTGTTTTTTATCATTTGCTCAAATATAGGAATATACTGGTATGGGCTTTATTTCATGTCCTGCTCAAAATACCTACAAAATACTCTAGCATACTTGCCAGTGGAGGCCCACCACCTCTCTCAGTTTCACCCTGAAAGTGGTAATGGACTCAGTCCATTACTTATATTGTGGGTTAGTCTATTTATCTCCTGGTAGGGTATGTTTATTAACCCTTGTATGGTCTAATGGAAATGGTGATTGAGGTATTATTGTAAGTTCAGTGAAGCCTGAATTGTAGCTAACTAATTAATGGCTGGTGTACAGGTAATGCACTGCAGCTGACTATGCTGAGTATACAGTGAGAAGTTAGGTCATGTTGGCATGCTGAGCTTGATTGAGTTGTTAGAGAGAAAGTCAGATAGAGGACACAGCACATTGTTCTCATTTGATGAAATTGACCATCCCCTGTTGATTACCTTGATTTAAACATTCCAACTTCAGATGTGCTGGTCACTTGAGGCACTTTCTGGGTTGTTGAGTTCATATACCCATTGAAGGTAAAAACCAATGTTCTGTGATATATTTTGTTTCCACTTGACCATTAGACCATGAAGGGTTCATAGTGTCAGACCAGTCACCATATTTATCTGTTGTATACCTCATCTACTGATTCTAGTTTGGAGGCAGCTTGTTCTCATATCTATCCTGACTATCTCTTTCCAACAATCTTTGAGTTCTTGATGTTTTTTCTGAAGATTCAATGAAAGGTGCCACCTTGCTCCTATAAAGAGAGTTCAACATGATTCTCAAGCAAACCTTGCTAACTTTCTTTTCGACATGTTTTCAAGCCATCCAAGCTCATTGTTGGAAGGACTAATACCTGTACATCTCCAGATAAATAAGACACCAATTTGCCTCTTCATATTCTTGTTTCTTTGTGTACATGTTTTATCATAGTCTTCCTGTGTACTGTTGTATTCTACGTACATGTATGTTTCCAGTTTGGTAGCAACAGTAGTGATGTATATGTACATATTGATCAGGACGGAAGTGTGTCGCAGACATTCTGAGACAGTCATGAACAAAATGACAACTGTTTTGACTTCAGAATGTGTTTATACACTTCAGCCCCAATTGAGTAGAATGGGTAATGTACAGTTCATTGTCTTTTTATAGAAATACACTTTTCCACCAAGTGCCTTTAATTCATGTGTCCTCACAGTGTTGTCCAGTTGCCAGGTGTTTGACTTCATTCCAAGGCAAAGGGAAAGTCAAGATTTAAAGTCACCTGGTGGAATGATTGTGTACTAGATGAAAAGTTGTGTGTGTGATTTGGCAGCAATGCAGCTGATGTACTATTAACTCTGTTGTGGATGATAGATAGGAAACATTCATATTCTCTACTTGAATGGGAGGCAAAGTTCCTTTGACACAATCGTATGAGACTATGAAGAATAGTGGAAAATGAAATATTCATATTTGCCCATATGAAGGGTACCCATTGCTCCTTTCTGCTATAGAATTCTTGCCTCGTTGTTTAAAGACACCTCAAGTACAAACAGTATGACATGTTTATCTCTTAGCAAGTGGAATCATTCTCCTGTTTCAGGTTGCCCATTCCTTCTATGGTCAAACACACTGTTGACCGAAAGAATTTACTGACCTTCACAAAGTGTCTTATTTCTTATTATTTCTTTAAGACTTCTTGATTACTTTATAAAACATTTGTAATTTATTCAATGGATGGGATATGCTTCACCAACCATGGATCAATTGAGAGGATCACTTTGCATGCCTGGATGTTCAGTTTTGGGCTAGTTGTAATAGTAGAATCATGAAGACTTGTTAGTACTTTAGCTTCATCAATCTCAGACTAGTCGGAATATGAAATTCAAGTGAGATATTATGGACCTGGTCATTCGATGCCATTCTGTGTGTTCATTTCGGATGGACAATAGGTTAGCAACACCAAGTTATCGATTGGACAGGTTGTAATGTTTCAGCTTGTCCTTGATATTGATGATGTAGTATATGTGATTATTCAGCTAATGTAGTCTAAGATCAGTGAAACTCAAGTATGCAAGTAGAATTTGCTCAGTTCAAAAGGAAAACTCGCATAATGCGCAAATGATAGTTGCTTTGTAAATCGCGCTAATTTATAAACCTCTTGCTTTGTTATGTAGTTTGCATGTAATTGTTGCCTATACTTAAGATGATTTTTGTCCATCTCCTCTTTTTCTCAAATGTTTTTCTTTAACGAGCCAATCCTTAGCGACATTTGTGTGGAACATAAGTTTCCCAGTTACCATAAACCAATGCTCTTGTTGATGGAGCTAAGTATCACATTCGCATGTTGTAATAACTTTAGTTCTATAAAGGTATGCAATAATTGATCGATTCAGAAGTTAATCAGTTTCGATTGAGGTTATATTTGTGATGAATGATCAACATTGCAAATTTGATATCTGGCCGACACCTCACAATGTAACACTTGATAGATCTTAATGGTTAAACACCGGTTCTCAAACCGCCGGTTAGATAGATGAAGTCCCAATACATCAGTCATGATTCGTCTCCCTGCTATAATCTCGTTGTTAGGATGTGATGTGCAGGTGTTCTTTGTCTTCTCTGTGTCTGGTCTGACTTGTCTGGTGAGTAGACTTGTATAAGATGGTCGTCTACAGAATCAATATATCAATACATGACATGAATAAAGTGCATATTCTGTGGCATGAATCGCTTTGTTTCTTTTTTCTGACGCCAACGATCAATCCCAAGATGTCCACCATGTGTTGGAGAGATGTTGTGACGAGAGACAATCAGTAGATAATCTGAACATCTCGTCAAGAATAACTAATTGATCCAACTGACCACGGGACACAATTCATGTTCGCAGTCGCCTGTTGACAGGGTGTCCCCATAGTTTTGAAACCTCTGTAACATCCACATGGTGATCCATGTTTGTATGGTTGATCCTTGACATGTCCCCAGATGTCCACCTTGTGTTTCAAATAACGCTGTTCTCAGCATACAGTATCAAAATATACTGGAGGAAGACAATACACATGAGGCAGTATCGAAAGACAAGTCTCATTGCAGAGAAACATATTCATACTCGAGGACGACCATTCACATGAGACAAGTCTCATTGTATATTCATACTCAATAGTCAATATGATATCTGAAGGACTAAGCCGCAAATCAGGAATGACAGGTTCCCAACCTGCCGCTTGGTGTTACAGGAGAACTATTCCCCTGGTATGGAATTCCATTGTGGCTGTTGTTGTAAGTCGCATCGTCCTCTGTCCCCGCCTCTGTCGATCACAACTTGTTGATGGTGTAGCAGGAGGGATTATCCTCTGTCTTTCACAATCTTGTCGCCTGTCTCGCACAACTGAAATGTCCAGTCCCCCACCGTTCGCAGCTTGTGACTGGTGACCAGGAGGTATCCGAGTATAGCCCCTGGTCTTTCACAGAAGTTGGTAGGAGGTATAACGGCTGGCTTTCACACCGTGGTCGCCTGACTTTCACAGGTTGTGGCTGGTGTAGCAGGAGGACTACCCCCATCGTTCAAAACTTGACCAAATGTCTTTTACAACCTGGTGGTCCCCGTTTCTCGAGCAGCTGAAACAGGAGCCTTTACAAACTGTGTCTAGTGTTACAGGTGAAATAGCCCACTCATTTCTACATGATGGTCCCTTGTCCTTTACGATGTTGCCCCATCTCTCACAACCTGGCTGGTGAAGCAGGAGGTACTGTCCTTGGTCGATCACAACCGTTGTCTGGTGTAGCAGGTGAAATAGTCCACTGATAAAATTTGGTCCCCTGTATTTCATGACGTTGTCCTCAGTCTCTCACAACCTATAGCTGGTGTAACAGGAGGTACACTACCAAATGGGAATATCTGTCTGTATAAAGGGGATATGGTGATATTTGAATCTTAGAGGGCGCCACTGTCAGTAACTGTTAAAGGGAAGTCTGCCGCTTTAGTTGAAGGTGAAATTTGTCGATATTTCAAGTTGTGAAGAAAAAGCTACAACCGTCATTGGATTGCCCCACCTTTAAAAAATTGGCATGTGGGTATGTGGTTTTAGACACTGCCCATGTACTCGGCGCTGTGGATTCCTATCTATTGAGAGGACGGAACGCCGTCTATTAGTGTCGTTCCATAAGTTTATGATGGGCCAATCAAATTGGCGACGTCAAGGGTCACCGAGGAGAAGAGGATGACAAATAGCACGATCTCGTTGTAATATCTTTATTGAACAATAAATTATTAGAGTAGAATTTACAACTTTTTCTGGGAGTTTCTACAGCCGGGGATAGAATGTCCGGGAACCAAGCATTCTATCACTCACTTTAATCTGGAGCTATTGGCGGTCATGGCATCTAGTACAGAACCATTTATAGCAACAGAATACAACAGGCCCGGCACGCGAATTGTTTTTCCTCCTGAACCTTTGGGGCACTATAGTGTACATTTGTACAGGGACTTTCAGCCAATCAGATTTCGACAAATACATGACATCAGAAGTCTTAGAAACTTTAGAGCAGTTGGTGGAGCGCTCGTCAGAAATGGCAGAATACGATGTTCGATCCAAAGGTCGCGAGTTCGAATCCGGTTGTGGACAACATTTTTTTTTTCTTTTATTCTTAATTATTTTATTTTTATAATGCATTTCTTTTCCCTTGTTATTTAGATTTTAGATATTTGAGTTATGCTGCCTGCAACATAGCCTACCTACAGAAAGGACTTGAACAATAGCCTATCTCCAAGATCCAAGGGATAGTTCTTCAGATATTATATTGAGTGTGAATATACAATGAGACTTGTCTCATGTGAATGGTCTTCCTCCAGTATGAATATGTTTCTCTGCAATGAGACTTGTCTTTCGATACTGCCTCATGTGTATGGTCTTCCTCCAGTATATTTTGATACTGTATGCTTCAAAAAAGCGGTTCATGATGACGCCCCGATGACGACACAGATTTATCGGATTCTGATTGGCTGAGAACTTGTGTACAAAGCGAAAATGTACACTGTACTGCCCGAAATTTTCTGCTTTTACAGCAGAGTATTTCCCCCGACTCCCGTAAGGTATCGGCGATCTGTGACCTGATCATCCTGATAATGTTGATGTAATTGTGATGTCATGATGTGACTGGGCACTGCCACCTCGTCATTCTGAAGACTGGCACTCATCATTCTCGCTTTCACACCTCATGGGCCGAGGGGTCAGTCACCTCTGCAATCATGAGACAGATCAAGTTAATGGTCAAATTCAGGAACACTAAAAGATCAAGATTTCCTTACAATAAATTTTCAGCAAGACTTGCCTTTGACTTGGACAGTCGCAACGTGAATTAAGACTATAGACCTGCCACTTTAGTTTTCCTGGCAATATGGTCCATCAGAATAGCACCAGGTAGCATACTAATGCTGTCTTTATAATACCTTTAAAGGCACTATGGCAAACTTCCATCTCCAATCACATCAAAGTATGTTGGATCAAACACCCACACAGGGTCTCCTAATTATCATGATCATATACATTATCAAAAAGTAACATATCGCCTTCTTTTCGGCGAAACCGAGACTGAATTATTCACATTGTGTTCAACTGCGTTCATTTCGCAGTCAATTCATTAGTTACCAATGTATGCCTTAGAGGGGGCAGAATGGCACTGTTTAAACAAGAAGTCTCATCAACAGCCTCAAAGAATATTGGATCGACGGCACACAGGGCCTCCCAGAGATACTGTCAATGACGAGATATGACTGGGCCTTCTGTAAGATTAGTTTCTCCGCCAAACTCGAGACTGAAGGATTAAAATCTTGTGTTTATAGGCCAACAAATGCAAACACTTCCAATGAACCCCCTACAAGAGACGAGTGGCTCTTCGTCTCCCCGACTTTGACACCCTACTACGAACATATCAATAGATCAGCCAGCGGTCCTCGGTGTCGCCGCGTGGGTTACGTCCAATGAAATTGTTTGCAAATGTCAGGGAACCACGATCTGACATCCATAACCAGCGTATCCCCTTTTCATGCCAGTTACAGTCGGGTGCTACACCACAGTCGGGATAGTGGCCGCCAAATGAATTGTTGTTGAATTTAAAACTGTTAACTGTTAACTGTTAACCTTCATGAATTCAGTGGAGATTTCCACATCACAGGATAGAAGAGCAATGATGGGATCTCGCTGATTTAACATGATCACTTCCATCTTCACCATCATGACTTGAACGTGCGCCTTTAGTTTCTTTGAGCAAATGGTATTTGATTAGGGATGGCAATTAAAATTGCCGTTGAACATGTGCAAGAAGTGCAGTGATGTACATAATTCAACATGTCTGGCTTGAAATTTCAAACTGCGCAGTTCATTCCCGCCTTGATTGTATGACTATTTCTGCAATAAAAACCCTTTGAAACCAACCCATACCTTTATCAGGAATAGATACCGTGCTTTACCTTCTGCTGCAGCCGTTTTGATTTGTTTCGGAAAATTTGAAGGCATTTTTACGTTTGAAATCGGAGAAAGTGTTCCCGCGATGTTCTCCGCATCACACACACCAACCGACTGGCGTTCAAATCAACCGCGACCGATCATGATCAAAGACAATACATTTGTCGTCGCGGCATCCGGGCACCTCCTTAAACCAGGCCGGCTGGCAGTAATCTGCTCAAGAGAGACCTTTGTTCTGTCAATGATGAATATGACAGGCATTGTTAAAATGTGGGATTTGCTTTAGCATACATACTTGTACATGTACATATGCTGAGCTGTGGAAGTGCATTAGGCAGGTTATGTAAGCCAAAAGACGATGTAAATGCATTTTGTCGTATTGGAGAGATTTCACTGCACGAAATGGGTTGGAATACCAAGTTAATTTTGTTACACCGAGATCGGTATTCTAGCTGTGAAATGTGTTATAATTACAATATACTGAGATGGTATATACATTGTATTTCGAATATAGGCTAATGATCAGTATACTTCAGCACATTCTTTACCCCTAGTAGGCCTATACTGATATTCATATCCAATTAAACTAGATTCTTTCGTATCAATGTGTTATACTAAAGAACATGAGGCAATAATATTGGATATTAAATATGAAGTATAACACATGATCCATCACGGCATCCTACCATGCTGTAAGATAGAAACTTGAAAAATGCTGCGTCAGTATTCAAGTTGGAAGCCCTGAAGGCAGTAGGCCTGTTGTGGAAGAAACAAGGCTGTGAATGTCCTCCAGAAAATTGTGAGATTACAGAAAATTGTGAGATTCTAGCTTAGACCAAGTCAGTAGATTATGATGCATGTACTTGAATGACGTCATGCATGTCAGACTCCCAGAGAGAAGGTAGCTCAATCCAAGGAAAAGGATCAAGGTGGCTGTTTTACGATGAGGCAAAAACAATTTGTAAGGTTGTGACTGTCTTCGGAGTAGGCCTATGCAACTAAGCACCAACATACATTAGTCGGTCAATTTGACACACACAAGTACTTCCAATTTGCAGGATCCCCCCCCCCCCGATGCACACTTCATTAAGCTTAGAGTAACCTGCCTATTCGGCAAAAAGTCCTTTCTGAAAGACCTAGTCATCTCCGAAACGAATTCGATTTGGAGCGTAACGACTGGGGGCGAAACGACCGGATACCGTTTAAAGAGCTCGTATCACGTGACGCATGAGGATGGTCTGATTTTTGTCTCCGTTTCTGAGATTATAAACATTGCTGTGTTCACTAATTCTCCTCCTAGAAACTGATGCATTTTTATGTCTGAGTGACTTGGAGCTGGACTGGAGTGGACGGGATGACAAATATAAACGGTAATTTGTGCATATTTGCTGACAAACAACCAAAAAGTTGTTGATTCTCAGTGAACATTACATGGTGAATCTCATGATGATTGCATGGATATGATTAAGATAGGCCTAGGGGCCTAGGGCTAGGCCTGTAGAGTGTAGGCCTAGGCCTACATACATGTCATGTATGATGTTGATGTCATTTGATCCACACACGGGCTTGACGCTCTCCACCCCGGTAAAAAACCTATAAACCTCATGACCTTATTTTTGATCAGTCTATGATTATGGTAAACAGTAGCCACAATGTTGTTCATGTGTGATGTAGGCCCCCTATTCAATTATTGTGACGTTCTGTTTGATTTAATAGTCGTATCGCGATCGTAAGTCGACCGCAGAGCTAAGTTACCGGATGCCGAACAAATTTATTGTTTTATACCTTTGCTTTAACATGTTTTTGTTGCAGGTGCCTCGTCTGTGAATGACCGCCAGGGCCATCTCAACCGCCTCCTTGATGCCGTCAAACAGGTAACGGGTCGAAGTCACAATATGTTCAGCCAATGTTTATCGACTTGGCCTTGTTCGTCTTCCCTCAATCAACACTGGACATTATTCTTACCTTTTGACAGAATATGTGTGACCAAACCCTTGATGAGTTTGTGGATGAGCTTTGATTCTACGTTGTCATTGCTTGAAACTAAATGAAGTGTTTGCTACACCATTGTACACCTCGACCCCATTCTTATGAAGGGTGACCCCATTCTTGTGAAGGGTGACCCCATTCTTGTGGAGGGTGATCCATTTGCATAAGGCCACAAATACTCTTCCATTCAAATCTAAATCAGATGATGAACTCTGTTTTACTTTGGTCAGTTTTGATAATCTGGTGTACGATTCTTCATTTCAGTGTCAGGTTCGATTTGGTGGCAAGAAGGAATTGGCTACAGATTCAGATAGCAGGTTGGTATATGCCCAACATGTTCATGTCATGAGACTTGGCTGTAATGCCTGTTGCTTCGTGTTCAGCAGGCCTCTGGTGGGATGTGTGGAGTGAGTCAGCTAGGGAAAGTTACTGAATGTGTACGCGACCTACTTTGATGGACTGCCATTCTGCCTCTGGTATCCCCGGCAGTTGTTAGTCTCATTCCATGATAGTCTGCAACAGGCATTCTTGTTATGGTGTATCGTGGGTGAACATTTCGTTTTGGCTGATGTTAACATGAAATTTGTTTCTTCCTTTATTTCAGGGTTAGTTGTCTGTGTTCATCATGGGAGGTTGTACTTCAGCACGGCATGAGGCATACCAAGAAGGCACTCTCAACTCTCAAGTAAGTCTACTGTCGTATTGACAGGAAATCACCTACTGCTGTCACAAGGTATTCATGAGTGACCACTTCTCAAAAGATTGATTTCATTGCGGTACCCATGGTGTACACTTGACATTGGCCACATGACCAAGCTTGGCATTTGTGTCTGAAGGAGTTACACTTGAATCACCAGCGGTTTTTACCTCCTTCAGAGTGGGGTCATATTATCGGCAGCTATTTCTAAAGACATGACAAAATAGAACACTTCATCATTCCCAGGCACTGAAAGCATACCTTGTACATGTAGTATTCAGTGCATTCTGCCAGGATAATAAGGTTAAGTTTTGACCCACTTTTGAATATAACTGCATCTGCTGCATGGAGGTTATTTGTCATCTTAGAGCTATTGATCATTCACATTGATGGCCAATGGTAGAATCTATGGTGAGTTACCTCTCTCCTAGATTCTATGACAGAAACTTTGCTGTGAGAAGTTGAACTTGACCACTGTTTAACCTCTAACTTGTTGTTGCAGACAAGTAAGCGAGATGACTGGCCTGACTAAGATGACTGGTGTCCTCGCAGAGATCAAAAATCTGGAAACTGAACCAGGTATAACAAGAGTTTTGTGACGATACTGTGTTATACATTAATTACATTGTATGGCATTGTGACTCTCTCTGTTTCACTACTCCAGAGTTCCTCTATAGAAACCTATAATAGTGACAGACAGTCTGCAGTATGAAGGCCTCGATCAATTAAAAAGCACACTGTATAAAACCTGCTGTTCATGCCATTTGTTCCGAAAAGAAAACATGAGAAATGATGAAAATGAGAATCTTAATTGATGATGTTGACATTCCAGCATTTTGGCAGTTTGTGAAGGAGTATCTGAATAAACATGAGCTACAGCGCTATGCAATGCTGAAGAACATCCATACAGATGCCGGTCGAGGAAGGGCATGGTTACGATCGGCCTTCAATGAACATTCCCTGGAAAGATACATGCACATGATGATAGGAGATGATTCGTTACTAGTGTAAGTGAAGTAATGATAAAGCTTGAGATGTAAGGTCAACATGTGGCTCCTCAGATGAAGCAGATGTTTGGGCCAGAAAGAGTTGGTCAGAAAGTGGCTCCTGTATCAAACAGAGGTTTGAGTCAGAAAGAGTTGGTCAGAAAGTGGCTCCTGTATCAAACAGATGTTTGAGTCAGAAAGAGTTGGTCAGAAAGTGGCTCCTGTATCAAACAGATGTTTGAGTCAGAAAGAGTTGGTCAGAAAGTGGCTCCTGTATCATACAGATGTTTGGGTCAGAAAGAGTTGGTCAGAAAGAGGCTCCTGTATCATACAGATGTTTGGGTCAGAAAGAGTTGGTCAGAAAGAGGCTCCTGTATCATACAGATGTTTGGGTCAGAAAGAGGCTCCTGTATCAAACAGATGTTTGAGTCAGAAATTAGCTCCTGGGGTATCAAGTATGTTCAGAAAGCAGCTTGTAGTCTTGAAATGTCTATTGTGTGTTGTTGTTGCAGCCAATATTATGAGGACTGGGCATTCCTGAGGGACCAAGAGAGGAGTAGCATGTTACCCATGATGGCTGCTGGCCTAGGGTCCATTCTCTTTGCCATCACCATAGATGACCCAGAGCTCAACACAATACGTCCAGCACAGGGCTTACTTGACCTACCTTTCAATCACGCCATGGCACCAGTGCATGATGAGGATCAGAAACCAGTCATAGCTGGGGAGGCTGCCATTAATGGTGAGAATCTCATGATACAGGTCATCTTTGTATTGGCTTAGTTGATCAGAGCAGATATGTGACCCATCACAGCAAAACCAGGCGCATGTCGCTCTGAGCTTGACAGGTTGAGACGGACTGTCTGTTCATTTCTCTATTGTTTGCCTTTTGTGAAATATGAGCACATCAATTTCTTCCATTATCTCCTGGTGTCATTTAGGCTCATCTTCTGTGCGACAAGCGCCTGGTTTTGCTATGACGGGTCACATATGTTGAACTTGCTCACGCACGAGAAACTATTGTTTCTTTTCTTGTGGAGAAATACTTTTGATAGCTTAGCTACCTGAGGTGTAGACGACCAGCTTTCAACAGGAGATTTATCAGTTGAAGTTGCTTCATCATGTAGTGTTAGTAGTAGTGATCCATCCACCCACCCATTGCTTCATCATGTAGTGTTAGTAGTAGTGATCCATCCACCCACCCATTGCTTCATCATGTAGTGTTAGTAGTAGTGATCCATCCACCCACCCATTGGTTCATCATGTAGTGTTAGTAGTAGTGATCCATCCACCCACCCATTGCTTCATCATGTAGTGTTAGTAGTAGTGATCCATCCACCCACCCATTGGTTCATCATGTAGTGTTAGTAGTAGTGATCCATCCACCCACCCATTGGTTCATCATGTAGTGTTAGTAGTAGTGATCCATCCACCCACCCATTGGTTCATCATGTAGTGTTAGTAGTAGTGATCCATCCACCCACCCATTGGTTCATCATGTAGTGTTAGTAGTAGTGATCGATCCACCCACCCATTGGTTCATCATGTAGTGTTAGTAGTAGTGATCCATCCACCCACCCATTGCTTCATCATGTAGTGTTAGTAGTAGTGATCCATCCACCCACCCATTGGTTCATCATGTAGTGTTAGTAGTAGTGATCCATCCACCCACCCATTGCTTCATCATGTAGTGTTAGTAGTAGTGATCCATCCACCCACCCATTGCTTCATCATGTAGTGTTAGTAGTAGTGATCCATCCACCCACCCATTGGTTCATCATGTAGTGTTAGTAGTAGTGATCCATCCACCCACCCATTGGTTCATCATGTAGTGTTAGTAGTAGTGATCCATCCACCCACCCATTGGTTCATCATGTAGTGTTAGTAGTAGTGATCCATCCACCCACCCATTGGTTTTGTTACTGTTGTTCAATTAAGGTGTTGCATGATCTTGTGGTCAGTGGCCGTATTTCTATTTTTATATCAACACTCAGAACTGAGAATAACTTTTGTCAATGTGTGTAATGTTGGTTATTTCTCCTTTCTCTATGTTTGCTCTTCCTTGTTTCGTTACCTTATGTTGGTTACATTATGTTGGTTACATTATGTTGGTTATATCATGTTCGTTACATTATGTTCGTTACATTATGTTCGTTACATTATGTTCGTTACATTATGTTCGTTACATTATGTTGGTTATATCATGTTCGTTACATTATGTTCGTTACATTATGTTCATTACATTATGTTTGTTACATTATGTTCATTACATTATGTTCGTTACATTATGTTGGTTACCTTATGTTGGTTACATTATGTTCGTTACCTTATGTTGGTTACATCATGTTGGTTACATTATGTTAGTTATATTTTCTGTTTAACCAGACAAGAAACTTCCTGCTGCTGAAAAGATTAAAAAGAAAAAGAAACCGGTCAACTTTATTGATTTGGGCGGTGGAGATGAGACGTCAGAGGACCCACAGAAAGGTGCAACTTTCATTGTTGAAATCTCTGCATCCTGCATCTCACATCCTTTGATTAACAATGTAGGCAGATCTTTCACCTGAAATGTTTCTGATATGAATCCAAAGACTCTCCCAAGTTCTCCACAAAAGGTCTTTCAGTGTTGATTAAACCTTTAATACAATTGAATCCTCAAAACACAGTGAAACCTTCATTATTCAGAAGCACTTTGGATTGTGAGATTTTTCCAAATAATCCAGCATGTTCCCCACTTCTGCTACTTCCTTGGGGATCTCGTCATTCTGTCCTGTTGATAAACCCTTCCCTGGTCTATGCTCTCTATGTGAAAACCTACCCTACTGATTAGTCACCTTCTGCTGGTGGCTAATCCCTACTCTATTCCTTGTGTCCATCTCTTGTCTTAATAAGAGTTTTGATCTGGTGTCTTAAGTGCTTTCAACTGTATAAAGCTATTGAGTTCTTGTGCATGTTGACTGGTGTCAAGTAACCCTTTGTCTTTTGTTTCAGAAAATGTCAAAGTCAAAAAAGAAAAGAGGAAGAAGAAGAAAGTGGCTAAATTAGTATCGTTTGATGAAAACACTGGAAGCTCTTCGACCAGACCTCGCGTCGTCTCCCCGGAGCCCAACTTTTCTCCTGCCTTATCTGACAAGTCGTTTGATTCTGCCTTCTCTGCGGATTACTACATGACAAACATTTTGCCACAGGAGAAGGCGCCGGATTTACTGACATCAAGTCTTGCCGAGCCACTAGTTTCGACGTCTGCCAGCTCAAGCACGGGAACATTTGTCACACCAAGAAGTGATACTGACATCAATGTGACGGCCTCTTATCAAGCAAGTGCTCCAGAGGCAAACTCTACATTATCTAATGTCAAATCAAATTCATTCAGTAGCTTGGTTTCTGAGAATGGACATTCAGGGAATAGTCAGATGAGGAATCAACCTGGAGCCTCTCTCAGTCCTGAGAATCAAGCAGAACTGAACACAAGTGCAATAAATGAAAGTTTTGTGACAAATTTACAGAAACTTGACACGTCGCTTGGTACAGGTAGTGCTGATAGACAAGGATTAAGTCTTACTGGTCTGACGTTGGGCCAGAGAGTTGTACCTCTTGTCGAACTGAATCAGGGAGCGATCAAGGACGACCAATCAGAAGTGTCCAGCATTTACACATCGGCGCCAACCAGTCCTGTCAGTTTGACCAGTGGCACCACCTTTGATACACCGCCGCCCCCTGTGGAGAGGAGATTAACTACAGGAATACGTCGAAGTCCAAGTCAAACATCGCGAGCATCATCAACGTCAGAGTCTGATTATGGGTAAGAACACTTCTTTGCATGTCTCCAATGTTGCTGTTCTCGAATGGGGAAGTCTGATTGAATGGTTAGGGGAAGCGACACAGCAAGGAATGAAGCATAAGACATCCACAGTATTGCTGTTCTCGAATGGGGAAGTCTGATTGAATGGTTAGGGGAAGCGACACAGCAAGGAACGAAGCATAAGACATCCACAGTATTGCTGTTCTCGAATGGGGAAGTCTGATTGAATGGTTAGGGGAAGCGACACAGCAAGGAACGAAGCATAAGACATCCACAGTATTGCTGTTCTCGAATGGGGAAGTCTGATTGAATGGTTAGGGGAAGCGACACAGCAAGGAACGAAGCATAAGACATCCACAGTATTGCTGTTCTCGAATGGGGAAGTCTGATTGAATGGTTAGGGGAAGCGACACAGCAAGGAACGAAGCATAAGACATCCACAGTATTGCTGTTCTCGAATGGGGAAGTCTGATTGAATGGTTAGGGGAAGCGACACAGCAAGGAATGAAGCATAAGACATCCACAGTATTGCTTGTTTTGACCTAGCAGTCATTTGATCAATCAGTTTGATGATTTCTAGGTCACAGCTTGATGAGGTTATCTTGACTGTTCAGATGTCTCTGCTTGAGAAGTTTTGGGCACTAGATTGACCTTCTCTTTCATGTCTTGTCTTATATCTTGATTTGGCTCACAAAAGACAAGCGGGAATTCCCAATGTACTGCAATTGAACTTCTTATCAGGTTGATAAAAGGTGCTGTGAGTTGAAGTCCCAATCAGTTTTTGAGCAGACAATTTGAGGTAGCCATTCACTGAATTCATTCAATGATGATCAGAAGAGGAATCATGAAGCAGTGCAGTATTCAGATATTTCTGTTTTTCCTCAAGGATGCTGTTTGTTGCCAGTACGGAGAGTGGAGCTCCTCTCACTCCTATAACCAACAGTAGTGGTAGTGCCTCAGATTTCATGATGACCATGTGTTCTAAGACTGACGACACAGCATCTGTCGATTCCGCTAACCTTCCTGATTATTCATCCTACTCAGAGAGTGGTGTATATGCCTTGGCTATAGCTCAAAGGGGACTCATTGAAAGGTAAGCTCTAGAATCGGTTGTACTTTTCTCTTTGTTAAAACATTTCTGATCTCCAGGTCTACATGTACATGTAGTTGTTTGTTTTTGTCAACCTCGTGGACATGAGAAGATGGACTCTCCGGGTCCGGTGAAACATGAGATCATGTGATAAGGTCTTTCTCTCTTTCAGTCATTCTAGTCATGGTTTACGGACTGCCGGTGATGGTAGCTATGGACCTGAGAAGATGGACTCTCCGGGTCCGGTGAAACATGAGACCATGTCAACAGAAGAACTTAAACAGGCTGTTGTTGCTATGATGTTGAGGAAAGATGAAGTTGAGGAACAAAACAGGTATGTACCATGGCAGCTTTGATGGAGGATTGCACCAGATTGGGAAGCTGACCTCCGAGGAGAACAATGATGCTGCATGATGTGGGTTGGAACCTGCAACCTTAGGGTTGAGAGTCAAACACCTTAAACCACTCTACCACCAACTCTCATGCATGTGTAGTTCGCATTCCTCAGGTTATTTTGATGGTGGTGACCTGATACTGGGCCATAGTGGGTGACAGATAAAGTGGTGACAAGGTGAGGTGATGTAGCGGGTGTTGGCTGCATGGAACACAACACATTTGTATCCTTGGTGAAGATGTAATTTCTTAGTTTGAGTAGCTGACTCAATGCCAACCTGCCTGTCAAGGTGAGGTGATGTAGAGGGTGTTGGCTGCATGGAACACAACACATTTGTATCCTTGGTGAAGATGTACTTTCTTAGTTTGAGTAGCTGACTCAATGCCAACCTGCCTGACAAGGTGAGGTGATGTAGAGGGTGTTGGCTGCATGGAACACAACATATTTGTATCCTTGGTGAAGATGTACTTTCTTAGTTTGAGTGGTTAGCTGACTCAATGCCAACCTGCCTGGCATATTTTGGCAGAAAAAGGTAACCAAGGAAGTGTTTCTTTCAGGTGCCTGAGGAACATGCTTGACCAGGAAATAGAAATGTCTGCAGGACTGAAAGCTGAAATGGAAGAGATTAGAAAAGAGGACCAATCAGTGGCGGAGAGGGATCAGTCAAAGATTCAGGCTTTGTCACGGTCAGTTTATAGGTGATGGCTCTCGAAAAGTGTTGTCAAGACTTATCTTGCTATAATCGTCTATTTTGCCAGCCTCTGTACATGTGTGATTACAATATTTAAATGATTTTATTTAGCTAAAATCATGTCATAATCTTGAGAATACTACTTAAGGTTGACATCTTTTGTGTCCCCTCATTTACAGAGAGAACGAATTGCTCAAACACCAGCTAAAGAAATATGTCAACGCAGTGCAGCTTTTGAGGAGGGAAGGTCTAGCAGCCGAGGCAAAGACAGGTATCCACTTAGATGCCCCTCAGCCCCCACTGCCACCAGAAAAACCTGCTGTTGACTACAGCTTCGAGGCGAGTGAGTTTGAGAAGAAGTTGATCCAGGTGGCGGAGATGCACGGTGAACTGATGGAGTTTAACGAGGTGCTGCATCGCCAGCTGAACGCCAAGGAGAACGAGCTGAAGAGACTGAAGCAGGATATCATTGAGTTGAGAGGACCAGTAAGTTTCTAAATCTCTTGCTGGGAGAGTCGTTGTCAAGCAATCGGCTATCAGGCGAGGTCTGTTCTTGAATGGAATGTGGTCTATGTACATCCACTAACTTTAATGTAAAGTATGCAGTATACTATTCTCCACCAAAGAACAACCCGGCTCAAACTTGTGAATTGTTTCTTATGCAGTCAAAAACATGCCAAGGAAACTCAGACCTTGTTGTCAGCTTGTCAATGAGGGATCCTGTCCGTGTTGCTGGCCTTTTGGTTTACAATCTTTCAACCAGATTTACATTTTGAAGTAGATTTTGTCATGATTCAACGGCGATAACTAATTATCATTCAAGTCTTGTTTTGCTTCCAGCTTGGCTATGATGGTCAGTCAACAGACAACTTGAGTATATCATCTGACTCTGA
Source organism: Lineus longissimus (assembly GCF_910592395.1). Taxonomy (NCBI): domain Eukaryota; kingdom Metazoa; phylum Nemertea; class Pilidiophora; order Heteronemertea; family Lineidae; genus Lineus; species Lineus longissimus. The sequence continues at coordinate 29,008,002 of NC_088308.1, forward strand.
TATGATGAGTGCTGCCTCCAGGCCTATTGTGAATATTTGGATTCCATCAGTTTTCCTGCGTGGAACCGGTTCAGATGCCCACCATGTTTATCAGGTAAGACGTGTAATGTTTGACACTATTATTGATGCATCAAGTCTCTTGCCATGGGAGATCACAAAGATGTCATGCTCATCAAACTACAAGAAACATTCTTCATGCCATAACCAGCTGCCTGAAAGACATTCTGTGATGCGATTCATGTGAAATGGACACCATTGTCGGTCGTCATTGATGTCCTGGGTTTATTTCATTGTCAGGTTCACATCTTATGAGCTTGGCAGCGCTTCTGTGTTCAAGCTGAAGCTTGGCAGTGCTTCTGTGTTTAAGCTCAAGCTTGGCAGTGCTTCTGTGTTCAAGCTCAAGCTTGGCAGTGCTTCTGTGTTTAAGCTCAAGCTTGGCAGCGCTTCTGTGTTCAAGCTCAAGCTTGGCAGTGCTTCTGTGTTCAAGCTCAAGCTTGACAGTGCTTCTGTGTTCAAGCTCAAGCTTGGCAGCGCTTCTGTGTTCAAGCTCAAGCTTGGCAGCGCTTCTGTGTTCAAGCTCAAGCTTGGCAGCGCTTCTGTGTTCAAGCTCAAGCTTGGCAGTGCTGTGTTCAAGCTCAAGCTTGGCCATGCTTACCTCCTTCAGCACAAAACGAATCCCAATCTCGCACAAACTGATGATTAGTGGTTTGTTGTCTTCTCCAGCTCTACATCAGAATCCGTGATGTTGAGTGGAATGTGTATCGGCGTTACGCCCAGTTCCATGAGCTCCATGTCAAGATAAAGAAGCACAACCCAATATTGAATACCTTCGAATTCCCACCAAAGAAGGCACTAGGTAATAAGGTAAGTTGGCTGATGCACAACTTCATTAGTATTTGAGGTGGTGCCTCCTGATTGGGAGGTGAAAGATTCGTAGCTCTCGGCTGAAATGTGTTCTATGATCAACTCGGTCAAAATGGCTTTTCACCATTTAGTGATTGTGTTTTTCTTTGCTGCAGAGCAATAAGTTTGTTGAGGAGAGGCGGAGGAAGCTGCAGACGTACATCAGAAGGGTGCTCAACTGGATGCTACAGAAACATGCTGATGTTGCTGGCTCCATCACCAAGGAGAAGCTCATTGAGATTATTCCACTTCTTGGGTAAGATTTCGTGCCGATTGTTTGTCTTCTGTTGTAGGCTAGTTTCTGTCAGTTTCACTCAGGTTGGTTGTTTTCAGGGTGTTGGGCAGGAGATAGGAAGAGTACACAGGATGAACTTCTGCTGGCCATTGCTAATGTATGATTACTGTGTTTGTGTGTAGAGGGCAGTCTTGTTGTATTAGGAGAGGAGTTTGGATGTCAATCCCACTTCATCTCTGAAATGCCACTTTGACACGTTCTCTCATGTTGTTGCAGAGACATTCCTCCCCCGGATAAGAAAGGACGCAAGAAGACCCCAGCCAAGGCAGCGACCTCCCAACCAGAACCACCAACCACACCGCAATACCAAGGCTTATAGGATGGATGTGGCCAATACAAGTCGGCTTAACGTGTTGTGGAGGAGACCTTCTGTTATGGAGGGATAAGCATGAGAGGCTTCCACTGCCTGTAGGAGAACTCATTTGTTTGCTTGGATGTGTTCAGATCTATCAAACTGCTAACCACAAGCATGCTTTGCTGGTTAGCTGTCCTAATTATTTGACTGGTTTTAAAAGGACTTTGTCACAATCAGTACATGTCATCACATGTTATTTGGAAGTGCACTCTTTATGTTAAGTTTTAATTTGACAGTGTGTTTGGCAGTTGTGGCTATTTCAGCACATCCTGCATGCTGTTCAGCCTGTTTGTCCTCAGAGATATAGTGTTTGTATTGAACTGTTAATACAAGTCATGTTGTTTGCAAGTCTTCATCACATTAAACCATAACTAGGGCTTTATTCATAAAATCAACTGTGATTTTTTGGCCAATGGTAATAGTCATTTCACTCTCCACATTTTCTGTAAATATTGTAAATCTGGCTGAGAAACACCACTTCTTAAGATAGAAATAGTGTGAATGTGGCAGGATTGTAACCTACAGCTTTTTTACATGTTAAACATGTCGTTTCAGATTAAATGTTTAGAAACAATTTTTTTAATTTGTTTTGATGGTCATAATGGTGCCTGAGTCTTTTTATCTTTCTGACATGACGTTGAGTATGTTGGCCAGAACCCTGAGTCAAAACTCACTTGATGTAATTGTGATTTCATTAATCATGTAATTGATGATTAACTGTATGTGCTAATTATAGGTTATATAAGTATACTTCTCACTAATTGTTATCAAATGATTGTGTTCTTGTCGTGGAAATTGACACCAAAATTAGCTTTGCATGTGATATAAGGTTGTAAAGTAAAAGGTAACAGTGTGACATATATTCACAAGGCAAATATAAGAAAAGACTCGACTTGATCAGGCAGCATCATCAACTGATCAATGATACGACCCAGGTGAAGATTAGAGGGATTATGCTGTTGTTGATGTTTAACTAGGAGTTGTCTGATCTGCTTAGGGTTAAGTTAACTGAGTTTGGTCAGCAACATCCCGCTTCATCCAGTCCTATGAGTGCTTCAATGAGTCACCCTCGTGGTACACAGAGATGTCAGGTGTTGCCAGCCATTATCAAAGCCAGGGTTGGTATGTATGCCGTGGATAGCGGGCCGCACTAGCTTCAATTATCTGCCATGTGTAAGCTATAGAGATATTGATGTTCTGAAACACTGCGTTACATGTACGGTGTATATTCCAATGTTGTTAATGAAAGTTGCTAATAATCACTGTCTAATGTACATAGCGAGTATCATGAAAATAATGAAATAAATGTCATTGTTTAGTAATTAAGGTGTTGTGCTTTTTCTGTTTCTAACTGATTTCACTGAAGGGCCTCAACAGCTACTGTTGGTACCCATCAGATGTGGACCTGTACCCACTGTGAGGTGGGCGAGTGCACCAGGTTGCTGACACAACCAGAGGGAATCAATCCAGCTATGCCACTACAGTGGATTTGAACTAATAGTGTGTCGCTACCAGTGACTACAATGCCAAGAGGACCTGGACTGTGAGCCCCAGCCAGTAGACTTTGTACCTGCCCTTGACAACAGCAGAGAAGGAACTCTCAATCAACATCGCTTGTGCAACGTCTGGTTCAATATGGCCAACGCCTGTGTTCGGAGAGATCCAAGATCAGGGGACACTTTACACTGGCTTATCGGTGTTTCATTGTCCAATTAGAGCTCCGAGGTCTAATTGATGATCCACTATTGGGCTGTGTGTCCACAGGATGTTTGCTCGAGCAGTTCTCCTCATTCTTTGCTCTACCATGACCTTGTCATGCACCAGACAATAAACCTCTCGGGCTTATCAGGTGTCGGCTGTACCGTCTCTATTTTTCCCTTTGTGAATGGCACATGGCCTTTTGACTGAACAGCAAGGTTACAAGACAGGAGACCAAGCCTTGTATTCACAGGTAGGTAACCTAAGTTGTACAAGCACAAGTTCGCTAACATATTGTGTGATAGTGATGACAGCCATTGGTGACTTGGTGAATCTGGCGCCGGCCTATACGTAGTCTTCCTTTAACTGTTGCGATATCCTAAACTAGATTCTCTCCAATGATAAGCAATGAATAACAACCAATGATGTAGAATTGCTGGGCAATATATTGATGTACATCTTATTACCATGCTATACAAAATACAAATACGTGTAATCAAATTACATTGAAATATATTGTGAGTTTTAGAAAAACTATTACATACAGATTTACCTATAGACTTTGACAGTATCAACATACATGTATAACACATACATCTATTCTAAGCTAATTTTGTATTGTACGTAGTCAATCAGAGCCTGTGTACGATGATCCATTATGCTACATGGGCATCTGCTTCCAATCAAACATATAGGTGAGACCCGGAAGTACGACGTGAGAAATCAACTTGCTTGACCATGTCACAGGATGCTGGTCATACACATCTGTACTATTCACCAACCATATGTATCACCTATGATCTCAAGACCACCACAGCTGCAGGCTCTCACAGTGAAAACAGCAAAAACAGGACATTCTTAGAGAAAGAAAGAAGCACATTAACAATGAAAGGCTATCAGCACTCTGTCTAAAGCTACTGTTTACAAAACATCAAACAAAACATCGTTTAGAGCACCAATATAGTATGACTTTGAGAGATAACTCTACACCTAGACCAGGAAATGCAATCTGAGTGACCTGAACATCGCTGACACTAGTACATTCCTGCACCTACTCACAAGCAGTGGATATTTTAAATGATTCTGGTTGTTGTGGACTTGTCTTTCAAGATGTACATGCAGGGGGTAAAATGATGTAGCAATGAAATGCAAACATAAGGACAGATGACATCAACTATCAGAATTCAATAGAGACCATATTGTTTGTCTGACAATGGTTAGTGGAGTAGAAAGGAAACCATTCACAACCTGACTTGAGTGGTGATGTTCCAAGAGAAGTTCTCTTTATCTGTGTACAATATCGTGAAGTGCAACAAAATACAGATGGTTTCAAATATGGCAACCTCTGAACTGAAGGCATCTAACAGCTTTTTGATCAGAATCAAGAATGACCTTCATACCAATCATACCGCCCCATGTGCCACCTAGGGCACGAAGGGTCCTAAGTAAGTTCATACCAATCTGGCGTTGATATTGTGGGGATTCTTTTGAGAACTTGTTAGATATATGGCACCAGTACATGCAGCAATCCTAGTTTCGGTGTACGTGTACTTGCAAGCCTCTTACAGTTCATACACATGTGCAATTACTAAATTAGTACATATGTGGTGTCAACTTGGCCGAAATGAATTATACACACATTCCCATAAATCTTAAAAACCATTGAACGATTAAAAAATCACAGAATTATAATTGGACAGAAACTCCCATGACACTTTTCTGGGCAGAAATGCATCTCTGCCCGAAACAAAAACCTGAGGACATATATTGCATAATTGTCTCAGATACACGGTGCAACAACCATAAAAGACACCTTATATTCATTAGAACACGACTCAGAACATTTAGACTTGAAAAATATGGAACAGCTATGAAAGCAACAGGGTTATCAGGGCCCATGCACACAAGAAGGCAAGGCTTACTGGTAATGTGACACTCATCACCGGCAAGGTCAGAACACTGTCTTCACATTGCTCACAGGCTATTTGACTAAAAACCCATTCATATTATTAATTGACATTTTGATTGACATTCTCTCGCAAAAAAGAAAAACATCAGTCACATATATGAAACTCCCTTTTAATGCTTTAGGGGACTCTGCAGTTTGAAAAGAATTCTTGCTCCAAACAGAAGTTGTGCATAGGCCACTAAGGGGCGCTGCCTGGTGGTTATTACCTGGAACCTAACCCACCTCGGCAGTACTGTCATTACCATTCTCCCTCATGGATTCTGCACGTAACTGCTCATCTTTGTAAAATGACAAAACTAACTTTTCTGCATCTAAATGAGATGCATAATTTGGACTCTCCAGTTCTTTCCACCCACTGGTTTCCAATGCGACCCCCGACGCCGAGAGTGAACCATTCTGATTTACAACATCATCAGGTTTCGGTGTGCCAGCATCCACCCTCACATCCCTGTACCAAGTCCTGGCTTCATCAACAGCAGTGCGAACCACCAATAATAACTCCTTATCTTTATCCTCTATCTGTTCTTTAAGATACACTTGCAGCTCAGCAATTTTGCCAATGATTTCAGGGGCATCAAGTTTAGAGTCCAAGTTGTAGTATAAGCCAGATATTTCCCGAATGCCAATCCAGTGTTTGCGATGAAACGGCAGGCGAAATATGCCCCACTTGTACTCGGTGGGGATATTCAATATGAAGCCCATGATGTTCTCCAGGGCCAAACATTCAATGTTCCTGAAAGAAAGTGAACATTAGTTGAGTAGATCTTCATTATTCATACCTGAAACATGTGAGACTTCATGCGTGTGATTATCATGGTTTTAATAATTGTCCTAAGGATAGTAGATGCAGTTGTGTGGACTCATGTTTTGGCCTGTGTTAAGATAGACTGTCTAGAAATAGACAGCAATCCCAGTAAGAAATGAAGATTTACAAACAGATGGTATGCTTCAGCTACAGTAGCCATACTCGTACTGTTAGTAGCCTATGGAGACAACTTACTTTCTCTTATCAAACCAGACTGCCTGGAAACCTTTAGTCTGCAAGGATGCCATGATCACATTCACATCATAGTTACCAAGACCGAGAACACTCTTGTGGGGGTTGATCATATTGTTGGGAGAAAGTCTGAAAACAAAAAGGCTCAAGTTACATTTCTGATCATCATCATTTGTTAAGTTTCCATCTTGTTTAACTGACATCGGGTGAGGGGTTGTAAAACAGCAATTTTGCCTTCAAGAATTAATTTCAAGTGATAACTCCACACCACCATAACACAGTTTTACTTCTGTTTTCGAAACAACATGAGCACATATATACCTGAAGCACATTTCATCAAGGTGTTTCCTGGTGAAGGCATTCTGATCCTGAAAGAGATTGTTGAGTGCATGAAGGGCACACATCTCCTTTGATTGTTTCTCATGATAGATGGCACTATCCATTTCGATGCTCACACGATTTTCAGCATTCTGGCCCTTGATACATGACATCATTGTCAAGATCCTGCGAAACAAAAGAGATATAGATCAAATTTGAGCAGAAGACACATACAGTAAACCAGGCATGGAGCTTTTTTGGGCTGCAGATTGTAGACTCATCCTTGATTTGGCCAACAGCCTAACGCAGCCAGGCAAATGGGCAGGGCTCAGAATCCAAACGACAGCACATGAGCACAGGCTCCAGCCACAGCTAAGCTGTCTCAGTGTCAGCAGCCTGAGCAGGGCCCAACAATTCTTCCTTTCTTTTTGCAATATATTTACAACCATAGCAAAGATTACATACTAAGGCAGACACAGAAAGATGTGTATGGAATTTTCTACAAAATGCAGTAACTTACAGGGCAATTTATGAAATGAACGAGCGGTAAAATCAGGACTTTATCATTCCAAAACAAACAAAAATGCATCAAAATATTTCGACGATGTAAACTACGTCATCAGTATCTGTGAAGTCTATAGTTACAAGTTTTCACACAAGAGGCGCTGAAACACCACAACAATGCATTGTCAACATTCCGGAACTTGTGCCAAAATGAACATCTAAAATCCCACTTTTTACCCATGTGCACCGTGAAAACACCAACTACATTGTTTTATCAAATATATGATATTGGTAAGAACTTTATTGATACATGTTTTACCTTGCAAAAGGTCAATAAAAGTGGAATTTGTGGTTTGGTGTCAACATAGCTTGCACTGAATTTTGCATGCACGGTGTACACGCATGCGTTGTTGTTGACGTTTTGCACACACAGATTGCATTGACCCTGACCTTCTGTCCACGAATCGTGTACGCTGTGTATGCGTTGAATGGGTGCTGATGACACGGTGGTGCAAGAATTCTTATTTTGAATGAGTACGGTGTCGGTAGCTAGTTTTGTATCGGGTACCATATACATACAATTAATAATTTTCTGCCTCGGCCTCAGTCACTTGAGATGAGTCGGGCTCAGCAGCATGCTCAGACGCCTCGGCCTCGAGCTTGCTTCATCGAGCTTGCTGTAGGCCTAATCACCATCGGCCTAAAGGGTACGCTCAATCAATATAAACATTAACAATTGGTTGAGGTCTGAGAGTGAGGCTTATATTACAGGCCCGTTGCATCATATCCGCTGAGAGTATAATCATACATGTACCCAATCCAATGCCTGGGATTGTTCTGGTGATTGCACCACAGCCTGCCTAAATGTCCTCAGTTAAGTTATCTTTAGCACTGTATAAATGCCGAATAAAGTTGTAGAGTGCCAGAAGACTCATAACGTTGGACTTAAACTGTGCGATCGTGTAGGATGCATACTCGCAATACTTTATTATGAAGATTCTATTTGTGACACTTTGAATGTTTGATGAAGTGGTTGACAGCATCGTCACAACCAAAGATGTGAATCCAGCATAAGTTACCTGATTTATTGAGATTAGATGAAATGTAAGGTGCCGATCTTCTGTGGACATTGATATGTCACAACTAGGTGCATCTCTCCTGACAAAGTTGACCTGACATTGACAACAAAATTTGGATTACCGATTTGCAGATAAGATTCTGGTACTTGTTGGCAGTGTTGAATAGGTGAACCAGTCTTCTTTAGCTAAGGGTTAGTGTTTTCAAGGTAGATTCCTAGTTGATCAGTTGAGGTACAGATTTTCAAGTAATTCGTAAGGGCGTACAGCGTAAGGGCTGTCTTGCATAATCTGGATTATGGGAGAAGCCTCTTCATGATGATAATGAAATAAAATTCATGTTACTCATACTTGCAGTATCTCTGTTTCTCACTGTGAGAGATCAAACCTGAAGCATTGATGAAAAAAAAGACAAAAATGCCCAAGCCTTGAATATGTCTAGAAAATTAAATTTTGTAGCCAGAATCACGAGGGAGGTTTAAACACTGAATCCAAAACACTGAATCCAAAAAGGCTAAACACTAGTAGTAGCTCAGTAAATACATATCATGATAATATACTATCAGTTTCTACTGTTAGCTGTGTACTATGGATGGCAGCTGCATTTTAAGGGCATGGTGGTCATTAATTGAATTGAGAAATGAGAGTATTTTCAATGTCCTGCATGTGGGTCACCAGTTGTCAGTGAAGACAGCTGTCTCGACTCCTGACTGCATGTGTGTGGAAATGGACCATATGGCAAAAGATTAAAGTGGCATTAAGCTTCATTATCTCTTGATTCAAATACAATGTACATTCAGTTATGAAGTCATATGATGTGTGCAATGGCTCATATCATACAATGTATGTAGCTGTTTCGTTCCAAATTCTATAGCTCGCCAATTTGAAAAATCATTCCATTCGTCATCTGATGTTATTGAAGGTGTATTAAACTGGTGTGTATAGTATGTGCGTATGTAGTGCTGATGTTGTCAAAGCTGATCATATAGGCCTGACCAATTGATGTCAGATTGATTCCATGCCATACATAATGTTCATAGATCTACTTTTATTCTGCACAAAGATGTTTATTTAGCTGATGGATGGCTAAAAACTGTTCAAATAGTTGTTTGTACATTTACCCTTTGAGTCTGATCTAAATACTTCCATACATACTTTGGTGTACGTGTACGCAGAAATGTTTCCCATAGCGGGGACCTGAGGATTTGGAACAACCTTCACTGAAGAAGACATTGTTGGATCATGGTTGGTCAGTTGTCCGGATAAGAATACCAACCATTGTGGTATCTTTTTCATTTCAGGTGTAAACTGGAGTGTGAAGGATGGCGACTTGTATGAACGGTCACAATGAAGCCATCTTCAGTGGTGATGATGAAAATCTCTTTGCACCGGACGAGGCTTCCATGAACGGCAGCGAAGTCGAGATGAAAAGTATAGGAAAAGTATGTTGTAGTTGAGCATGATTGTACAGTACAGACTGTTGAATGTGGCAATCATTTGAGGGCAGACTCCTGTGGGGCAAAGACTTCACAATGTTACATGCACGATATGCACATCAGTTCAGTGAATGAACATCATAATCTAGCATTTTGAATGTCTTGTGGTCTGAGTGTTGAGGAGGAATCTTGACTCCAGGTGTAAGACATGGAGAGTGTCGTAAATCATTCCACACCATCCATGATCTTACCGTTGTTCTCCATTCATGTGAAGATCCCCATTCTGCTACTGTTGTAACCAACTCTAGAGTTGTAAGGATTGACCAGCTGGACTTTAGTTCTGAATGTCTCTTTCCACCAGACTGCCTTCGTAAGCCCTACAACTGAAGAGTATGACATATTACTGGAGCAGCTGCGAGAACGTGTGAAGGAGGGACAGGGAGAGACGATATATGAGCTGGGAGTTGGAGGTAAGGTGGTCGGGTATATTGTCTTAAACCAGTTACTTTGATTGTGACCAGTGAGAAGATGGTATCATTTCTACAATGTGGGATCCATAAAAATACAAATGATTTTGTACACATCCTCAATGCTGACCATCATCTCTGGCTGACACTCTTGTTTCCAGAGGCTGATACTCCTGGCCTGAGTGAGGCAGATATGGAGGCCTCGGCAGCCACACTGTCATCAATGGCATCTTGTCTTCACACGGATATCGTCATGTTACGAGGACGCACTGTACAGGATGGCATTGTCAGAGAATACTTGATGCGTACCAAAGCTGATGTGAAAGACTTTATGGAAGTCAGGTATGGTCATGTCTTACAGCTTCCTTCAAGCTATTCAGAGCTTATTGCTCCCATCTCTGCTGCTGCAAACAGTCTAAAGCTTGGAAAAGAATGAAATCCAATATTGGCATGTCGACTCTTTTCAATTGGACTTTTTACTCTCTGGATGATCAAGTTGAGTATGTTAGTTGAAATAGAAAGACTTGCTATTCCATTGTAGGGTAGCGGTGGTTGGTAATGTGGATGCTGGAAAGAGTACATTACTTGGCGTCCTCACCCATGGTGAACTGGACAATGGTCGAGGGCACGCTCGGTTACGACTCTTCCGTCACAAACATGAAGTGGATTCCGGCCGGACGAGCAGTGTTGGCAATGATATACTGGGCTTTGATAGTATAGGGAATGTAGTTAACAAGCCAGATCATGGCCATTTAGACTGGACTAAGATCTGTCAGGAGGCTTCCAAGGTTAGTCGCACAACATTTTGTCCAGGGAAATTTTGTACAATGTAACTCCTAACGCCCCTGGAGAATTGGTGCCATCCTATTGTTGACCATTGATTAGGGCCGAGGTCTTGAGACCCTAAGGGCCTATGGTCATCCAACGAGAGTGTCTTTTGTTGGCGTATAGAGACTTGCTTGGTGTGAGGCCCCTGGCACACCATCATTGGCCTTGCTGAAGTCAAACCCATGACTATGGTCTGTTACAGGCCTGTGTATAGTTCATCTGATTGATTATGTCATCTAAGTTTTGTTATATTTTCAGGTCATCACTTTCATAGATCTGGCAGGACATGAGAAGTACCTGAAAACCACCGTTTTTGGAATGACGGGACATGCGCCCGATTTCTCCATGCTCATGGTGAGGCTATATTACTGTTAGTCAGTCATTTATTCTGTGAATATCATCTATTCTGCCCTTGAAATGCAATCCATATCACACTAAAAGCTTGTTCATGGCTGTCTTCACATTGTCTAAAATGTGACATATCTTCCTCTTTCAGATTGGAGCAAATGCTGGTATTGTTGGTATGACAAAAGAGCATCTTGGACTTGCCCTGGCCCTGAATGTGCCTGTGTTTGTGGTTGTCACAAAGATCGATATGTGTCCACCAAACGTACTCATAGATACCATGAAGCTCCTGCAGAAGATCCTCAAGTCAGCAGGGTGCAGGAAGATACCAGTTCTTGTTCAGAATGCTGATGATGTCGTGTGTTCAGCTACTAACTTCAGCTCAGAAAGAATATGTCCCATATTCCAAGTGTCCAACGTAACTGGTGAAAACCTTGATCTCCTAAAGAAATTCTTGAACCTCCTGTCGACACGAATACGATGTAACGAGAGAGAGCCATCAGAGTTTCAGATCGATGACACCTTCTCTGTTCCGGTAAGACTATCAATAGCTGTAGGCCCATGACATGATATCTCTAATGCCAGTCACCTGGACGTGCTTACCACCATGTAAAAGGAAGTTGGTTGAATGACACCCTCTGCCTTGTTTGAAGTTCAATGGTTGAATGACACCCTCCGGTCATGAACATTGCCCAGTCATCAGGGGGATGACCACTAATCACGATACAAGTCTTGTTAGATATGATACTGGCGTCATTCATTGTCTTCAGATCACCTCAACCTTACAATTGCCCCAATGTCACTTGTTTTTCTTGGTGATTTCCAGGGTGTTGGCACTGTGGTATCAGGAACAGCATTACGAGGGCTGATCAAACTGAATGATATCCTTCTACTCGGGCCTGACCCACTTGGCCAGTTCACGTCTATAGCTGTCAAGAGTATACACAGAAAGAGAATGCCAGTCAAGGAAGTCAGGGGAGGTCAGACGGCTTCATTTGCATTGAAAAAGGTGAGCTGTCTGATCTTTCTACTGGTCCATGTATCATTTGCAGGCTTTGCTTCTGAGGAGTTGAGTACATACATTAGTTAGGCTTTGCTTCTGAGGAGTTGAGTACATACATTAGTTAGGCTTTGCTTCTGAGGAGTTGAGTACATACATTAGTTAGGCTTTGCTTCTGAGGAGTTGAGTACATACATTAGTTAGGATTTGCTTCTGAGGAGTTGAGTACATACATTAGTTAGGATTTGCTTCTGAGGAGTTGAGTACATACATTAGTTAGGATTTGCTTCTGAGGAGTTGAGTACATACATTAGTTAGGATTTGCTTCTGAGGAGTTGAGTACATACATTAGTTAGGATTTGCTTCTGAGGAGTTGAGTACATACATTAGTTAGGATTTGCTTCTGAGGAGTTGAGTACATACATTAGTTAGGATTTGCTTCTGAGGAGTTGAGTACATGCTTCTGAGGAGTTGAGTACATACATTAGTTAGGATTTGCTTCTGAGGAGTTGAGTACATACATTAGTTAGGATTTGCTTCTGAGGAGTTGAGTACATACATTAGTTAGGATTTGCTTCTGAGGAGTTGAGTACATACATTAGTTAGGATTTGCTTCTGAGGAGTTGAGTACATACATTACGTAGTTAGGATTTGCTTCTAATGCTTTAACTCTTTCTTTTCAGATCAAGCGTAATCAAATCCGTAAGGGCATGGTCATGGTGCATCCCTCTATGAAACCCAGTGCATGCTGGGAGTTCGAGGGCGAGATTCTTGTCCTGCATCACCCGACCACGATGAGCGTTCGTTACCAAGCTATGGGTAGGTCACTCGTTTGTAGCATGAGTTCAGAGAGAGGCAGAAGGCTAGATTTCTTCTTCTTGGCATTTGTTTGACAGATGATCCTGCTTTGATGGAAAATGTCCTGAGATGTTGGCCTCCTCCATACAAGCCACATTTCTCGGGTCAAGTCTCCTTTTCGATTGCTGGGATGTACCCCAGAGTGAATCACTAGGCTCTCGGTCATTTTTGAGGACGGTGAGAGTGCCCCTACATAGCTTCTATTATTGATATCGGAGTGATGTATGGTTCCCTCAACATGACAACACTAAAGCCTCTCACCTTTCTTTCCAGTGCATGTTGGAAGTGTTCGTCAGACAGCTACAATTATAACCATGTCAACAGAACACCTACGAACAGGGGACAAGGCAGTAGTCAGGTTCAGATTCATTAAAAATCCCGAGTATTTACGGTCAGACATGCGAATGGTGTTCAGGGAAGGGCGAACAAAAGCTGTGGGAACGATAACCAAGCTCTTCCCACATATATCGGCGCAGGCACAGAACACGCGGCAACAGAGAGCAGTCAAGAAAGCACAAGAGGCAAACCATCAGTTACGGCCACAGAATGAGCCACAGAAACCCAGCAAAAAGAACCGACGACGAGGAGGGGGTGGTGGGATGAACAAGACACCGTCAGCATGTTCAACGACATCAAACATGTCATCTTGTAGCTCAGAAAGTATAAAAGAGAACTGTGGTGTGTTGGCTGCTAGTTAAACTCTCATCATTCACTTTGGAGTGTTGGACTGATGTCGCTTACAAGAACTTGGACTAAACTTACTGTGGAAATCATGTTGTCCACTTTATTTATAACCGCACGTACTGATTGGTTCAAATGACTATTTGTGATTTTAACAACTCACCAAATCTTAATGAAAATGTTTTTGCCTGCCATGTTCAGTCTTTATTTGCATCCTAGATCCTGATTTTTTCCTGGTCATTGCCAGTTTTATTTTGAAGGACATGGGCATTATTATAGATTGGGATTTAATTAGCGTAGCGTATTTTTATATCTGTACTTGATTACAGAGATGTCATTAAACCATTGTTTGCCCTGATGTTTGTGTTGTGTTGGTCTGATCTCTAGTCATCGAGAGGACTTGCATGATGACGCGTTTGCTGCAGCTCAACTCCTGATGTTTGTGTTGTGTTGGTCTGATCTCTAGTCGTCGAGAGGACTTGCATGATGACGCGTTTGCTGCAGCTCAACTCCTGATGTTTGTATTGTGTTGGTCTGATCTCTAGTCGTCGAGAGGACTTGCATGATGACGCGTTTGCTGCAGCTCAACTCCTGATGTTTGTGTTGTGTTGGTCTGATCTCTAGTCATCGAGAGGACTTGCATGATGACGCGTTTGCTGCAGCTCAACTCCCAAAGATATTCTAAAGATGAAGCTGCTTCAACCTATTCATTAATGTGAAGCAGCACTGACCTGGGTATTCGCTTCGTGTTCACGGATGGGTCCTACTGGCTCCTTTCACTCCAAGTGGGCCGATTCATTCTGGATCAATCAACCATTGGAAGTAGCCTTGCTTTTGCTGTTGTTGAATCGCTGAGATATGAAATGCCAGGACAGGATGTTGTCTCTGGTGAAGGTGCATCACATGAGACATCACTGTCACTGAATCATTGGTTGTGTCGTTGTCCCCTAGATGGCAATGTGGGCATGGCTACAGACAACCAATCAACACTGTCTGATATGGTCAACCAATGTATGTGCATGACCAACATGGATTGTTTCTCTGCTCAATGTCCCTGACATGGTCTGTGAAACTGGGTTGTGCCACTGTCCTCCCATCACCAACCAAACTGTCGCTCCACTAGATCTCCTGCTTTAAACCTCCAAGTACTGTTTGAGTGGGAGCTGATACAAGACATCTGATTGGATAGTTTTCGTTACAAGACAAGGGTATAGGTCTTGCAAGTGAAAATGATCACAATTGTCTTGTGAGACTGGTCCTTCCAATGCCTTGTACCAGGCACACCATTTGAAGAAGCTGACAGTGTAACTGGTCATATTAAGCTCAGAAATAACTGTCTCATTATGAGACTGTCCAGACAGCAAGCATCAGTGGACCTCGGGACAGGCACATGAAGTCCACGTGGACGACTGGTAACCAATGACCTGAACCACCTGGTCTGTCACATCCAATATCAACAAAGGATGTGTCATTTTCTCCGATTCTCTAGTCAACTGTGTCACGGTATCGAATGGCTAACATGAAACATGATAATGCCTGACGTGAACGAGATATCGTGCAAAGACATCAGTGACGTTCACTCTGTCTTTATTGGAGACGGCGAAATCAACTTTGGCTGTGTGAATTGGCAATGGCCTTCCTGGTGACAGAGATTAGAGGTAACAGCTCAATATCGAGGGATCCAGTCAAATTGGCCAAGAGTTGTTTCGTATCAAAGACAGTAGCACAGCCATTCAACCAGATGTCAGTTCCTTTCATTTGAGACGGTTTCAAAACAGGGTTGCGGACAGCTGAAGTCTGTCACACCCGGTCGTTTGGTTGTGCCACTGTCTCCGATCCTATCCAATGTGACCAGTCGTCGTTAGGTGGCACCACTGCAGATATTATCAAGATCTACTATGTTCGTGGGCGATCTTGACTTTCGAGATTTTTGCGTGTTGGACGACGATTCATTAGATCTCTGGCTTCCCCACCCGGATGCGTCGTTGTCTCGATCTCTGGCTTTCCCTACCCAGCCATGTAGTGGTGCAACCAAACGGCTACCACGTCGCGTTGGCCTTGTCATGCCATGCCGAGAATATTTCACCCAGTTTCTTTAGCTGCCGATGTTAACTGGTAGGCCGATATGTGTGTGAATTTTGTGCTATTTCAAGCTGCAGAAAACTAGATAAGCAATATAAATCAATCGTATATACGTATCATATATCCGAACCACGTGCGTTTATCCCATCGGAGCTTGTGCAATTATGTCAAGGACGATTTATTTTGCAAGTATGTGGAAAGCTTTCTTGCGTGATACATAACGATAATACTTAATCAAAGAATGCTATGGGTATGTTATGGTCCGGGGTCGTGTAGTTTGTTTTCGATGTTGGCTTTGTCCCGTGGGCAATATATTAACCTAATCAGCGGCTGCATATTGTCTCGGTGTTCGTCGGCTCGCCAGTGAAGGCAACAGTGAGAAGAACAAGGCGGTGATCCAGAATCAATTGGCGACTGATTTATCGGTCACTTGGCCACGGCTGCGAATGTGTCATGTAATAAAAACCATCTACAGTAGTGTCCACGGGGCTATATAATTCGGCTAACTCAGTAATCACGGAGAGAGCTAGTTATGCTCTCACCCGGGCTACTGTCGTCTGACCAGCTACCCGGCCCGGCGAGTTATGACGAGAATGATGCATGGCCGACGTGATAAAGGTGTCGACAGCATGATAACAGGTCATAATAGACCAGTAACCCCATAAACCGTTCTGTCAGTTGAAACTGGGCTCAGGGGAGACTGTTAACAATCCTTTGGGGACTAAAGTGCTATGAGATATTTCTCTGCACTCTCTAGTTACAGCTATTGCAAGCAGGAGTTGATGATAATTAACGAGGATCAACGCTTGTAGTGAGCCATTTCGTTGATGAAAATCCACGACCATCAAGCTATTATTCAAAAGAGCTACGTTTTTATGAAAATCTATGGTAGTTTTTTTTAGCCCGCATTCATGTACACACCGGCGTAGTGGGTTATTCTATTAAGGCTCTTGAAAGTCATGTCACATCTTCCACCAATGAATTGCGCAAATAGATATATATTTCACACAATTATACCCCGACAAATACATTAGTGTGAGAACATAAAAATATTGATTTCAAAGTAATAATAAACAAGAAGAAGAAGACATGAGTCGCGTGAGGCAGGCTACGAGGTATGGAGTATATTCTACGTCAAGTCAATGAAGTAGTTTCCTTGTTTCCGTAAGTGGCCAAAAGATCATCTCCACTTTCCCGCGAAATCATCCATCAGACATTCCCGCCAACCTTCAGCAGTCGCGTCAAGCATCCGTCATCATGCTTCATGGGCCTCCGTAATGAGATTACCTTCTTGACTGTACTTTTACAACGAAAATATGCAAGAACAGAGAAAATGACAAAACATTATGCAACATTACCTATGCTACTTGAGCAAAAAGTATCTTAAAAGCAACCAAGACGTTTTACGATGTTTATAGGCTATTTTTAGGCCGCTCCTCCAGCAAACTCAAGTTCTAACCTATGGATTATATTTTCACCTGGCCACAATACCTCATAATCATTCCATTTTGAAGGTGGGTGAACCTGATATTGTTGACATTCTTGTGCCTTCTTCCTCCCTCCAGTGTTCAAGGCAGAGCCAACGTACCCGTGGGAGTTCTCAGCCCACCTCGGTGATCATGCTGAGGAGTGATGGCCCGCACTGATGATAGCGGGAAAGCTATTATCAAAGGTACCTTTCAATAACATTAACCATATAAAAAAAACCCATCAACCTTCAGAGTCTGAACAAGTATACTGAAAACAACCTGGTAGAAAGGTGAAGGCCATTTTTTCCCCACATTTTTTTCAGACAGTAATTTGCGTACTGAGGAACCATTAATCACTAAAATCATTTCTGCAAATCTTGAAAGTGCTTTACCATGTTGACTCCACAATGCACAGCCCCATCTGCAACATCAGATCTGCTTCCTGTTGTGATTCTATAAGCGAATAAAAAGAACCACCATCTTGATTTTGAGGTTGTCATGCAACATTTAGACACATTGGTGATAGAACTCAAGTGGAAAAGAATAGAGACCTCCACATCCCACAGCGATCGTCTGCTGAAACATTTTACCAGTCTTCATCATGTGATTGATCTTCGCCAAGACCAAGGATGAGCTATTTCCGATAGGGTTGTCCGGTTTTAGCACAGCAACAAGCATACATCCTGAGGAAATCACGGGCTAATGTTCGCTTCTCCGGCCCTGAGTGTGCAGGGCCGGAGAAGCAAACATTAACCCGTGATTGTCTTGGGATGCAAGCATATGGCCTCGACAGTATATTCAACCAGATTAGCTAATGAGCCCAGACCAAGTGAATTCCTCATTGGTATGTTGGGGAGATCTTGATTTTGATTACAGTTAAGGGACTCAGATATCTTAGACTATAGGCCGTCTGCATCTTGGGTTAATTCTGATATATCCAGAGAATCAAGTACATATATTCATGAATACTTGAGAGAATGTAGAGCGCGACTGGGGTAATTAAACCGTGACCATGTGCAGCAAAATTGGCAAAGATGCTCTGTCGCCAAAGACTGCCACTGCTTTGGTCTCAGGTGAACTTATGTCACGTCAACCGAAGCCTTGGCACAGTTGAACTTGTTCAAAACAGGTTAATCCTTTTCAAGGCCGTTCCTCTAGTGGGCTTGCTGAAGAGGACAACGCTTCGTTCGTGACTTATCATAAATTTTGCGTGAGATCGTGTAAGCATCAAATGAACTATTTCATATCTTTGGATTCAAGAACCAGCCATTTCGAACCTTCCCATCCATAATTAAATAAAAGATAAGCCAGCTTTCAATTTAGTTTTATCGCACATTGGAATTCCTCTTAAGCCGTGCTAATTTCATTTCGCTGCCCCTGGGGGATGCTAGCGACTTTCACAATCGAGGCATTACCATCTAATGGCTCACAAGAGGATTTTTACTCTCAATTATTATCACACAAACATTTCAGTTTTTGTGGGGTGCATTTGTGTATCTACACCAGCATATGAGGTAAGTCGATTGCCCGGCCCGGTCCCTTGCAGGCCACACCAGCATATGAGGTAAGTCGATTGCCCGGCCCGGTCCCTTGCAGGCCACACCAGCATATGAGGTAAGTCGATTGCCCGGCCCGGTCCCTTGCAGGCCACACCAGCATATGAGGTAAGTCGATTGCCCGGCCCGGTCCCTTGTAGGCCAAATGATATCAGTGTCCGGCTAATCTTGCAGACGAAGGACAGACATACGGTGGCCCATAGAGGACATGCGTTTATTTTTAATATAATAGCAAAAATTTTTTTACAATGCGTTCTTTTTCTCTCGAATTACAACCGCCGTCGGATTTATTTCTCACCGCCGAAAAAATAATTTCCACCGCCGGGTAAAAAATAATAATTCCCACCACCGCCAAAGAAAATAATATCCACCGCGGTGGAAAATAATATCCACCGTGGTGGAAAATAATTATTTTTTACCCGGCGGTGGAAATTATTTTTTCGGCGGTGAGAAATAAATCCGACGGCGGTTGTAATTCGAGAGAAAAAAAACGCATTGTAAAAAGAAAAAAATTCTATTATATTAAAAATAATCGCATGTCCTCTATGGGCCACCGTAGACGGCGGTTGTAATTCGAGAGAAAAAAAACGCATTGTAAAAAAAAAAATATTCTAATATATTGAAAATAAACGCATGTCCTCTATGGGCCACCGTACAGACAGGCTCATGAACACTGGCTTTCATGAAACCTCATCAATAGTGAGCCCATGTGCTGAAATTGTGTTGCTTCATGTATGATGAAGTGTTAGAGCTGTTCATGTTCGAGATGTGATTAATGATTCGATCTCTCTTTGTATTCTCCCAGGTCGACAAACATACGAAAACAATTCGTCATACGTGATCGCCTCTTTGTGCAGCAGGGAATTGACAAAGTGGAAAAGGCGTCCGTTGTTTGACAGGCCTTTCAAAGGAGCGTCATTGCGCTGAAAGATGGATAGGACAACTTGCCAGACTCCCCAGAGTCGCCTATAGTGGAGACTGTGTTAGCTTGATCGGCGATTTGTCATCTCGTGACTCTGCGGCTGAAGAAAGGAGGACATTAGTCACCGGTTGGGGACTTGTTGTCGATAAACAAGTATGAAGATGTATATGTTTGTTTTACCGCTGTTCTTTGATGATACTTTCATGTTTGTTGAAGGTTCACATCAAACATATGGCATGTCATTCATCAATGAAATACCGCTGTGAACTTTTACCCAAATTCGTTTGATGTTCTTCGCCCTCATGGCTCACAAACTTCGATTGGAAGGCCTAGGATTGATTTTGATCCCGTATCCCATAAAATCTTGTTTTCCCAAAGATTGGCGAATTAAGCGGTCTGACCTAGTGAAATAATGGTCAAATAATCGTCTTGTTGACGATTCGCTTTGATCTCCAAATCACAAGCACAATCATACTAAATAATACACGAAAACGCCATTTAAAAAGCAAAACATGAGGTATTCATTGGAAAAGCTATGATGACATGTGCAGAGTTAAGGCCTATAAATCAAAGCATTGGATTGGATTTCTCCGTTTAGCTAGTTGATGTTTGACATGCTATTTGCACAGGAATCGATTTTCATGTACAATATTCGTTGTAATTGGTAACATAATTCATGACATAACCCAAATGGACAACTTAATTACTTTTATAAAATCGATGTAGACAAGGACATTTTAAAAAACTTGATCTACATTCATAATCGGAGTTATGTTTGAAGAGTGACTTTAGTTTTATCCGAGACTGGCACAGACGAAATCAGAAGAAGAACAAGAATTTAGCCACTAGTAAAGTCACTCCCGTTTCTTTTCAAAGACAGCGATTCCAATATGAAGTTACAATGTGAGTTAGACTGTTTGATGGAAGAGGATGCTAAGTGAATAATACACAAGTAGTATCAAATATGGGCGGATAAACACACAACAATAATCACAACAAAGCTTTAAACAATATCGTTAGCAGCTACACGCATTAATTGCAAGCCCAAAACAAGATCAAAATTATCACTCACAAAGCAGTCGCCAGTTTATACAGCAGTATACACCATTACAGGGAAGAGATAAGCAATGCCAGAGCCTGGCCCTCTTCGGTCTTTCCTATTACCTACATAAGAATTGTCGAAAATCTTACCATTCACACATATAAAACCGCTTCACTCAATTACCCTTGTAACGAAAGAGATATTCATGACACAAAAGACCACACGACAGCTGAGCTTTCGTGAGGCTCGGAATACGTGTCTATTTCTTGTCCCATTGACAATGCTTCCCCGTTAAACCTTCGTAGCTGTCTCCGCATTTGTGTCGTTGATGGGCGTCTCCTCAGCACTAGTCTTGTCCTTGTCACCTTCCTTGCTGCGTCTATCGAAGCAGAACATGATAAGATCATAGATAAGCTCGACGATCTCCATGGTGGTGATGACAGTGATGCCCAGCCAGAAACACATGATTCCACCGACACTACTCAACAGCTTCGCCAGTGAGATGTCCGGCTTCTCCTCGACGATGCTCACCTCAAATGTTTCCTTTTGTACTGTCACAGAAACGAAGTTTCTTTGGAAGCTATCCGTGTCCATCAGAGTCTTTTTGGAATCGGTTATTTTAGTCGGGTTGAATTTCGAAGGCCTTTCAGGATCATGGAGATTAAATTCTTCCTTAGTTTTTATAATTTTTTCAAGTTCATCCAGTGTAATGTTACGTTTATTCTTGATACCTGTG
This sequence comes from Lineus longissimus, assembly GCF_910592395.1. Classification (NCBI taxonomy): domain Eukaryota; kingdom Metazoa; phylum Nemertea; class Pilidiophora; order Heteronemertea; family Lineidae; genus Lineus; species Lineus longissimus. The sequence goes on from NC_088308.1 coordinate 29,029,539, forward strand.
TAGAGTGGTAAATGAAAGGATTCATGCGGCCACTCTGACATGGTTTCAGTGGTACCATAGTCGTACCGATGACATGGAAGGGTGCATTCAAGACAAGCTATCGGGGGCCGCAATCTAAAGTCATACATGCAGGCGACCCTTCTGAGTATTGAGCCAAGATCTGTGCTGAGTCCCACACAGAAGGGCAGACCCTTGGTGTTATTCCGCGGGTGAATCAACTCGGCATCCACGCAGTGACACTTACTATTGATATGTTCCTGAATACACTGGTCCTGACAAGTGTTTTTTTCATATCGAAAAACCTTGCCATCCCACGTCTTGATGCGTTTGTCAGCGTTCTCATGACTACATGTGCCGTATGGAGGAGGCTGGTTTTGCCACCTTTTGGTGATTAAGTAAAAGTTAGCGGCCATACCAGGAGGCACATTGAAACCCTTCTTGCCGATATTAGGAAAGGAACCAGGTTCATGGACAACAACCTTAATGCCATGTAGCTGCGATGCCTTATCAACGCGATACATTTCAGGGTAAAATAAGTGAATTTCATCATCGAGAAATAGATCAAGCGACAGATCTAAGATGGTGCCAGGTTTTGTTTGGTCACGTGATATGGTGAAACAGTTGAAATACTGCGGGTGTTTGAACAAGCGAATGTCGCATTTGTCCGTTTGTAATCTCCGCCCGGACTGAACCGTAAACACGCAGTGACCAATCATGTTCGCCTCGTGGCCGATTTTGTTGCGCATGGTATGGTTAACATTTTGATATATGGCAGCAGTGGTCGATAAAATCCCCTCCAAAGTGCTCCTATCGATGATTTCTTTCTGTTGTTTCAAAGACTCGCCTTGGACATCGTCGCCTTCGTCATAATAGACATCTGGTTCCTCTGGTTCCCCATCGCCAGGATCGAAGTAATCATACTTAGAGAAGTTAGGGTTGTTTTTGGCTCCTTCCTTATCAGTCGGATCCTCCGCATCATGGTGGAAGGGCGCGTCCGAGCGATCCCAGTCCAATGCCCCCGTCACGCCCTTCCCGTACTCCTTCATGCGCCGCGTCACATTGTCAAAGTACTCAAGCACGAGTAGCTCCGCATCGCTGATCTGGCCTGGCACCGAATGAGGTTGCCTCCGAAACGGCTGAAGATTGCAAAGCGTGATATCAGGGAATGGAATCTTTCGCGGGATTCGGATTCTCTGTTCTTGAGTGGTATCGTAACGGAAGTACCCCCTTATGATCTCACTAACCTGGTAAATGGATAAGATTAGAAATGCCAACACAACAGTCGTCCACAAGATCATCAGCAGACGACTTTTTGTTTTGAATATTCTGCCGACGCCCCGGACAGACGTCGTCATTAAGAACTTGAGGAAACACTGTCCTACCGTCTGTGGCGGCTTGGTGGGGTCATACTTCTTCTTGGGTGCCTTGAGTTTATCATCTCCTGCCATGTTTATAGTTGATGTATCACCGGAACCGGAACCTACAGAACGTAAGATTCTCTAAACGAAACGAGCGCCTAAGGGTTCGGGATATTTCATATGATATCCGATAAGCAGTAGCTTCACCAGGATTGTTCAGACAATTTGATTCACTTAATAGCTCCAGTGTCACTATTGAATGAAATGACGGCAAGAAATCTCGACGAGGTCAATGTTCGGCTTGACTATCTTCTGCTTCCAATCTGTTTGTAACTGGTGTCTGACATATCATCAATAATCCAACGAACATTTATAATGTATGATAACACTGGTACTGTTCTCTGCCAGTGATACACTGCACTAAACAGAGTAACTAATTCTCGCGCGACTCATGGGGCAGCTGCAGCAATGTCACCATAGCTTAGACCGGTTCCGTCGGGACAATGATGAAAAGTGCAATATCCGCTGCAATGTTATCCTTCAGTCGAGGACGTTGTTGACGTGATGCGCTCAAAAACACTGACTGGGATTTCATTAAAGTAATCCTCAATATAATAACACGTAAATGACCCAGTGCAAATTCTCGTTCCCACTGTATTACTTTCAAGTAAGCCTCTGGCACAACATTGACAGAACGTATGGTTTGTAATCACTTTCCGTCCAACTATCAAATATATGTCCGATTCTCACCAGTTCATTATTCGTTTAAGCAATAAACAACTCAGGCCAACTAGTATTTCGTGTTGATATCCGAAAATATAGCGAATAGTTAGCCAATCTCTCCTTGTCTATGAATTGCAAGCCACGGTTTAATAGCAACCACGCAGACTTCTGCTGAACGCTAACGGACTGACAGGATAAGACACAAGTAGGCAAGAGTTCTTGTTATGCTTTTTTACGAAACAAACAAAATGAGCCAAATTTTGTTCTGACAGTTGGGGTTCCTTTGCAAGCTCAGATCACTAAACCAGAGTTTTTTTGTCGAAGCAATAGTTTCCACCTACCGGTAACCCAGCCGTGATGATAGAAGTCGCTCACAGAATCTGATAGCAAATGTTTTCTTAAGTCAGCCTCGGAAAGAATACGTCCTAAGGTATCTGTAGCTGTACATATACCTCGAAGCTTCATACAAACCGGCAGCACTTTATATCCTGAACATCCATGCAAAAGCATCGATTCGACACTCCCTTAGATTTGATTGGTCCACAACCAGTCTAACGAATGTCTCGTTCAATCAGTTGGCTGTGATGATTTCAAAAGTAATGTGGGGTCCGTGAACTAATGTGTCCCAAAGGAACAATAAAAAGCAGATAACAGTCTGTCTCAATATATAACACTAAACGTCGACGAGGTGTGATGATAAATCCCTTCTGATAAACACTCATTTCCTCGCATCAATGTCCTCATTGAGTTATAGTACGGGATCAAGCGAGTATCCCAGAAATGATCAGATTGACATGTATGCAAAAAGTTATCTTTCTCCTTCTCCTTCAGCTCACGACTTTTTATTCCCCAGACAGCCTTTGGCACAGAGCAGCTAGTCTGACACAGAATCCAATCTCTTAGTACCCGGGGTCGGCTCCTCGTTCAATCTGTCAAGTAGGCAGCCGCGAGGTTAACCGTCTTAACAAAGAAACTTTATCGCTCTGAGAAGTATTCCATCTCTGAGATACTCGTGAACAATTTAGAAGTGTTTCCTCAACACAAGTCTTATATTTCCACCAAAGAATGTCTGCTTTCCTTCACTAAGTGGCTACAGTCAACTGGTTGAGATCAATGGGCAAAACGCTTCCAAGTATCTTCCTTCCCTTCAGAGCCCGAGTCAGAGCGAGCTGCTCAGCGTTCGCAGCGGACGGATCGTGATCAGTAATAGTTCTCGGACGCCTCAAGCATTTGAACGACATCAGATCCGCCGGCTCGACGCTTAACCTGACCATGATCGCCTTTCTCAGCGGTGTTCCTGCAGTAGTTCGCTCACGTTCCTTTGACCAGGCTTCCCTGGGAGACAAACTTATACATATTCATCAAATGTCCGTATTGGAACGAGCTATGAACACACGGACACGCTTTTGAATACCAACGGCCGTATTCGGGCACGGTCACAAAATCGGACTGTATATCCAACTAAGAAGAAACAGTTATCGTGTGTCCAACAGATAATGCATACGTCCTTGCATACCGGAAGGAAGAGGAAAAGAAGAAGCTTTGAAAATCCTCCCGAGATTACAGGTTGCTACTGTTGCTCAAATAGAGTAGTTTTTCAAAAAAAGGTTTCTATAACCGCCAACAACGTACATTGTACTGTACACACTAGGAACGCCAATGTCACTTCACTGCCGGAGGTACAGTCTCGTAAAATACGTTACCTTCACTTATCGGGGTAGGTAACACTCAGGTAACATTGGTGAAAGCCTTGGAAGCATAATTTTTTCCAGCCGCCACATTTCACCTTGGGGATGTTTTTGAAACTGAGAAGCCCATCAACCATCAGCGGTTGTCATTTTTTATTAGCCTCACATGGCCCTCGTGATTCACGCTGCTGAAACTGAAATAGCTCCAGTCACTTCATTACCTGTAGCTTCAATGGAGGTGAAAGCAATGTTCTTCTGCATCCGAAAGAAGTACGAAGGCTGCTAAATAGCTATCTTTTGACTTGATCATTGAATGGTCGATTAATGGGAGTCGCAATGAAGCTGCATGACCCAATGTTCTTCCCCATCCGCTTAGTAGAGTTAGTTGAAATGATCCAATAACATTCTGAATTATACGAATATCCATTAGATGTAAACAAGACCTTGGTCTAGACTCGAACCAGTGACCTTAAGGTTCAAGGGTGGCATCCTTTATGGCCAATATACATGCGTATCAATCCATTAGGCGTTGTATTCAACTCAGCAAAAGCTCAGCCCAGGTGTTATTTCAAGTACATGTATATTATTTTGCGTCCATGGTAGTCTGTCAAAGCAGCTGGTTCGTTAATTAACCTACTTAATGCTTACCGGTGCCTATCTATTCCTTTATCGAATGATATTATTCTTTTGATCTTCAACTGTACGGTGATCGATATGTCATCAGAGTCAATGATAAGCAAAAATAGCTTCATTTGCCGATCGTTCCGGCGTTGACGGACCGTTGTGCGAGCGGCGATCTAACGTCGAGTGATTTTTGTCGCTATTCAAATATTCAGGATCAATGTGGTCCCGAGGCAAATAGAAACAAAATTCCTGGCGCAAAGTACTCCTGAGGGAAATTATGGAAAACATCACCACACGCGTGAAACATCACCACACACATGAGACATCCCACCGATTTGTCGTAGTGGACTCAATGAACAGCGCGAAGAAAACTACAGTCGCATCGATCACTTGGTGGCAGGGGGCAGCGGCCTCATGATCAGGAGGTCGTGGGTTCGACTCCCGGCCGAGTCACTCCTTGGTTCCCCGACTGGTCAAGTTCAAGTGAACGCCTTCTGGTTGCTCCTTGAAACCCCTGATTGATTTCTGTGGAGACCGGCCGGGGTAATAATTTGATATCCCACAGCGCTTTAACAGTTCCGTTACTGAGCAGCGCTATATAAATGCGTGACATTATTATATTGGTGGAGTAGCCTATAGCGGGTGGACTGTTGGTGGAGAAACGGAAAGCGTAACATGATCGACATCAGGACGAAACGGCGGAAACTGAACCGATTTGACTCGACCTTTTCGGAAGGAGCACGCGATCCACTATAGGCCTGAGTAGGAGGTAGGAGATAGGAGTATAAAAAAATGAATCTCTGGAGGAACCTAGCCAATGAAATCATCAACATTCTCAGCCGTAGGTATCTTAGAGCATCTCGGGAGCCTTTTCTTCCGAGGAAGTGGCTATCGCTGGCAAAGCCTTCCATCAGCAAGAGCAAGGCCACTATCACCATCCCCTTTTATAACAAAATGCAAGTGGTCAACGAAACCATTTACCATGCAGCGTGACCCAGTCCTCACACTTCCATTGTGGTGTCAGATAATGTGCTCTATGGTTTATCTATTCACGAGGCTTGAATATTCATATGGAGGTTGCCTCTTTTATCACTTCACTGACAGCAACCATCAATTAGGCCTGATTGCTATTAGTATCATGACTTCCTTTAGCGACTACAACGACCCGGTCGTTACTCTCATTAATAGAAAGGCAATATCAGAGTTCCGGAGTTTGCTGAAGAAATGCCTTCTTATGCACTTTACATACAGTTAGATGCCAAGGACAGGATACCAAAGGTCTTTACAGGCCAGCACAATACAAATACATCTTTCCAACGATAGTGCCACGGTAAAAAAACTAAAGACAGTCGACATACCGAAAGAATACCACTCTGGACCATAAGCAATAAGCTACATGTACTGGTAATCATACCACTACATTCCGCAGCACCAGTCTGTCTTCAGCAGAATTGTTTCAAATGTCCCGAGTCGATAAAAGACTTGATTTACCAAGAATTGATGAAATTCTACGTCCGATCCACTCTCGCACTCTCTACGACAAGTTGTCAATATGAAGCTACGGCCAGGAAAATGGAGCTCAGGGTTGGTGTTGATTAGCCGTATCCTAGGCAACATTCCCATGTTGACAACCCTCTTGGAATACTTGATATCGAATGGCCGAACGACCATAAGGCAATTCAGATACTGGTGAAGTCAATAACAGTCTTCCTTACAGCATGTAGATACATGGCATGCATGTAGGGCGGAACCTGTCAAGAGTCACAAACAGCTTAAGGATATCTGTGCAGTTAACAAAGTGAGCCTCAAACTGATTTAGAACACATTTTTATTGATAAATGTAAACAAACAATTATTTGTCTATCAAACTACAAGTCCAATGAGCACATCAGCCAAACAACACAGGCAAATGTCCTTACTGTCTTTGAGGCAAGTCTTTCACTTGAGGAACCAAGTTCATCCATCATGATTTGTTTTTAGATTCAAGTCTCACTAGATTTCCCAATACTTTCACTTGATTTGACAAGCTCAGGAAACAAGATGGGTAACTGGTCTGTCCTGTCCTCTCGCACATATAAGTTCAAAACTGATTCTCTTGGGACTATCTCCATTTTGGGTGGAGTCAACAAGTTCATTTCTTGCATTAGCATTCTGCCGAGCAGTGGTGGATAATCCACCTCCTTTGGGATTATTCTTGGCTCTCTCTTTGGTGCGTCTTGCTTCTTTATCTCAGCCTCCTCATCCTTGTGTATTAGCCTCCAATCTGGCTTGTAGCCTGTAGTGATTCTTTCCTCCTCTGGAATCTTTACACCTCGGAACACCCTCTTAGCAAATGCGCGACCATGACGGAGAGTCTGGAAAGGGGAGATGAAGAGATTACGTTTCTGGTCTATCATTTCATTACTTTTACCATTGTCATTCTTTGTCTCTGGCCTCTTCCCCATCCAATCAAATGGCCAAAGACAATCACCAGCCTTATGCTATACAGAGGTAACTTTCCAACATTTGTCCAATGCCTCCTCGATCACTACCAAATTTCATAGGCACAACCAGGCCCGAAGAGCGTTGTAAATTCGTTGTAAGTGCTGCCACCTACCCACAAACAATAACACTTCGAGATGGATGAAAAGTGAGATTTTGAACACATTTAATCATCAAAAGGTACGCAGAATGAACGACGAAACTCCCCTCTTTCTTGTCTCGGGCAACTTAAGTAGAACAAAAACAGCTGAATGGATCACAACTCACCTTGTCACTCATGTCAGGGGTGGACTTTGTGATGGTGTAGTAGGAGGGTTCAGGATATCGATTGTAAAACGACTCCCTGATCACCATTCGACCGACTCCAAAATTTTTCAGCTGACACAATATCTCATACAGTGTCTTGCCGTAATATATACCGGCTGAGCGCCCAATATATTGGATAGACATGGCAGAAACTGCGAAAATATTAGAGAAATTTTTGAAAGGTCACGTTTTCATGGTCGCAGCCATATGCAAATTGTTTTCTCCACAATTTGGATTCTTTCCATTTCGGCCGCAATCCTCTCTGGAAAGAACATTGATAACCAGCTGGTTGAGTCAACATCAGCTGGGCCGATGGTGGACTCGATCCTCCTGGGGGAGTCCATTTCGTCACCCTGATCGTATTTCCTTATTGAGACAGGAAGAAGTCGATCCACTGCGTCTGGAGTGTAGTCCGATGTGATATCAATTTACTATTTTGATTGATGGGGCAAATGCATAGGCAAATGACTCTTCCTGCTGGATAGGGCAAAGTTGTTTACAACTATGGTTGTCAGTTCCAAAATGATTCCAAAAACAACACTGTTACAAGCAATGAAATCATTTATTTGTTCCAAGCAATTTGCATACGTTAATAGGACTTTGATTGGTCAATGACAGAATACAGCTATTACCCAGCTTGGACTATTCAGTGGCACAACATCAGGGACAAGCATGCTTTGTACCCATTTAATGTGTTGTCCAAAGATGATTTGTTTTGTCAGAGTCTGTAGAGGATGTATGATTTAAACCACACAAATCGTCCAAGCATGACGTTCTTAAGAAGACTCCCCTTATTCATAGTCAGTAAATGCAAGTCGAGCCAGTGAACCTTTGGAGCGAAGAATCTGTTCAAACTTCAAACAAAATGCTGTCTTATGCCACACATTAGCCTCCATCAGCTCCTCTTCATAAACATTGAAATCCTCAAAGTCGACTGGGAAAGTCATTTTCAGAGCACACAGGGATGTGAGGGCAGCAAAGTACTTGACACAGCTCATCACATTAGCAGCAGTAAACCTATTATCAGTCAGGTTGATGTACAGGAGCCTCGAGAACGTCTGTAATACTGGGGACAAGGTGGCTAAGTTGGCATCATTCAACTTACAACCTTCCATTTCAACAATTCGAACCTGATTTTGACAAGCTTTGAGAACCTTGGTAAGACTAGTGCAACATGTGCTCAAGTTGTTTTCACCGATGTCCAATTCTTCAATAGTTGTGATGTGATGTGAGCTCGCCAGGTAAACAAGGTCCACTTCCTTCAAGCAGCATCCACTCAGGTTAAGGTACAACAACGGGCTTTGCACAGCCGAGAGAATTTGCCGTACATTCTCTCGGACCCAGTTATTACTCAAGTCTAATCTTTGTAGATTCGGTAACTCCTTGAATATGGCACACAAACTCTCCACAGCTTTAGGGTTATGAGGAAGGACAATACTGTTACAAGAAAGATCCAAGCTGACGAGATTCGTGAGTCGACAGAAGGATGGCTGCATTCGAATGAGGCTATCACCGGTGAGCGACGTGAATTGTAGGCGAAGACCAGTAGCAACCTTCAAAACAAGAGAAAGACAAGGCTCAGTACTGAAAATCAGGATGAAAATAACTGATATCACACTAGTCTCTCCTTATCTTGCAAGTAGGAACGTCTTTGGCAATTTCTGTCAACTGCACAATGTTATAACAGACATAATCTGACACAGTCTTTCCATGTACACTGACCTCTTCATTGAGTTGATCCATAAGCATCATAACACTGGTCTCCCCAAGGCAAGAGATGTCAACCTTGTCCACAAGAACTTTGAGGTTAGTCTCTGCAAGCTTCGATAGTTGTAATGCCTTCACTAGTTCTTTCATAATCTCCTCTGTCTTGACATAAACATCAAGCTTTATCATAACTGAAATTGAGGATTGAGGATATATCAACACTTCAGTAAAGACATGCATACTGATAGAATAAAGGACATCTGTCTCTAGCCTGACCTACATTATACTGTAAACACAGTCCAGAGCTGTTCTGACTTCTGCCGGGGCTGTGGTCACTGATCAGCTGTACTGACTGCCATACATCTTCATCACTGGCCTACAACTGTACTGTCAAGACAGGTCAGATCCATCCAACTTCCATGAGAGTAACGGCTGCCAACACTCACCTACTGTGAACACAGCCCAGAGCCGCCTGACTTTCAAGACATTGACAGTGAGGGGCTGCCAACACTGACCTACTAACTGTCGAACTTCCATGACAGTACAGTGGTAGATGACATGAAGACTTCTGGTGATGTCTTCTCTAACAGTAACAACTGTCTCTAGAGATGTCTCAAAGAACAATCTGCCTACTTACACGATTCATCTGGAAATGTTTGTCGAAAGTCGTATTTATTGGTGGCAAGGTGTGGTATCTGACTAGCTGTCTCATTGTACAAGTGGATGATCTCCCGCTGACGACTCTCATTAGAAATCAAGAGGCAGTGGGTGCACAGGTAATGGGTAACAACTTCAGCTGGAAAAAGAGAAAACATCTCGTTGGTTTCATGTCTTGCAAACAAAGGTGAAAGCTATGGCTCCAACCAAACTGAGGCTCTTCTCGGGCTTGCGATCTTTCTCTCATTTCTTTCTGTGTGATAAATCACATTTTTTCTCGTCCCTCCCATCTGACTTCATACATTGCAGTGCCTAGAATTAGGGCTTATTTTAGGTTCTTTCAGAGAGACATCACCTACCCTGAAATGGAAAATGTAACAAGCTAAACTTGTCCTTATAATCCTACTTTCTTACCAGCTGGAAATCCTGTTAGATCCAAATACTTCAATCTTGTCGGTGCTCGTTTCTTTAAACAGTCCACAAAGTTTGTAACCAAGCAAGTTGTGTATTTCATCGCTCTCCTTGTCTTCCAAGCCAGCACATTCCTATTGTAGAGAATTGTCACTGGGTCTTTTTCATCAGATACAAACTTGCTCAAGACAAGGGACTGCCAGGGCCAATGGGAAAGAATAACACTGATAGCTCGGTCCTTCTCCTTTAGGAGTGCAGCCCTCATCAAGTTGACAAAGAGATCATTGGGCACAACGTCTAAAGTGTTCTTCGTCATTGTGCTATCTTTGACGATGCATTCTGAGCACAGGTCAAGAAGGGGTGTGACCCATCTATCACCACTGGAAATGTCTGACCAGGTGCCATCAAGATTCACAGGGTACAGTGCCCCCTTACAGTTATTTAAGAAAGTGGTATCCATGTTGTCTCTGTTCCCCAATCAAAGCATCTGCAAAAAAAACAATATTGAGTTATTCACCAAATTGTGGATAAGAAAATATGCATAAAAATGATATGCCCATTTAGCAGTTGTAATAAGTGTAGCAATAGCATGTGTCACGTAAGTCTTGTAGCCAAAACCACCAGAGCTGATCAGGGAAAAGGAAGGATCTTACTCTTCTTAAATCTTTGGCCTTGCTGCATGTCTCTGGGGCGGCGCCGATACAATGGCAATGCCAGTGGTGGACACTCAGAAGGATGCTATAGTACAAGGATGACCATACCCTTCATCAATCCAGTCCAACTTGAGTGACTTGAGTATGAATGAACATGAATAGCCCAGAATTTGAATGACGAATTTTTGGTCTAATGGATTCTTCCGATTCAAGCCTTTCTTAGGGAAAAAAACCCAGTTTTCTTTCTCAAGATGACTGGAGCTAAACGCTTAATGAACAATTAAGACAATTGATAGGCGAACACTTTATTCAGATGCAATACCTGACATAGTCTGATGTTGACTTTTCGTTTCCAATATGGACGGTAGGCAAATTATACCGTGAATCGAGGAGACTTTCAGTAGTGCTGCTATCTAACGAAAAAATTAAAAACTACTTTTCGAGAATTATTGACGAATCAGCGACGAGAATTCCAGACTTTTTACCCGAAGCTGCAAGATGTCTGCGCCCATGATTAGAACGTGTCTAACGAATAGTTATAGATTTTCCCCTAAAGTATCTCTTTTTCAGGTTTCGTGTAGTTTAAAAACCCCTTACACAAAAGCAATAAAGCGAAGCTATAGTAGTGTGAAAGGTAAATTGCAATATGATGCTTTGGATGTGATCTTTTTTAATGTTTTGTGATCTGCTCGTATGTCTAGGGCCTGCCCATGTATGTTATGTATTGCAGGCTAGGCTACATACAGTCCTGATCATATTAATAATATTAATATCAACACCTTCTTCATTCAATATCTCCCAAACAGCGCACCAATAATCCAATGCGGTTTTCAGGATATTATCAGAAATCTTTTTTTCTATCTAATCATTATGACAGGAATGCGAATGCATGAGATGAGTCTTTCATTATGTAATGAGCCAATTAAAAAACCCTTTCAAAAAAACTTTTTTATTTCCAACTATTTTTGAAATTTTTTTCACTGGAACAATAGTACACAAAATTCTAAGAATACTGACAAAAAATTATCAAAATCGAACGAATCGTCGACTCCTAGTCCTTGGGCTATGTCAGGACTTTGTTTTTCATCAATTTCTAAAGACAGCATCAACGTCAACATGTTCTTTGTATTCTATTTTGCAGAGGTGAAACGCTTTTACAAGAATGTATCCATCTCACAAGCCAATAATGGTAAGTCAGTCAATCACTGGTACCAGATAGATTTCATTATGGTAAAGGTGTAATAACTATGTTCCCCCTAAGTTCACGCTGTTGCATCTGCAGTGGGAATTCATAACGGCTGTATTGGACCTAAGTTTGTTAGGGTAAATCATCTAGAAATTATGTAAGTTCTTCCCGGTATAATACGAATTGTTTGAATTTGCAGGGGGATACGAAGTGAATCTGGATCAAAGGAAGCTGAAGACTCCACTGGGGAAGTTGTTTGTGGTTCCCAATGAAGCCCTAGCATTAGCAGTTGAGACTGAATGGGATGCTCAGGAAGATGTCATCAGGAGACACACCATGCATCTGGTGAGTTGTTAGATTCTGACTTCATTCTTGGGTATTGTCTGATTAGATCAGATTATCATGTCATAGTGGAAACCATGAAATATCTTAGAAGTATTTCAATGGTATTCAAGTAAAGTGATATGGTAGGTTTGTTTTATTTCACTCTAATAATTCATTCTCTTCCAGACTCACCTCTGTAACACTGCCATTGACAGGCCAACCCAGAGGGACAAGGCGACTGTTGCTGGAGGCATTTTAGAGTATCTCAACACTGACACTATCTGGTAAGTACTTCAACATGAGTTCAAACTTTATTCCTGAAAGAACATGTATGGTTTAGAAAGCCTCGACATCATCTGTAGGATCTGAAGCTGGAAAAGGCATTTCAAGAGTTGTGTGATGTCGCAGACAAAGACCATTCAATTTCATAACTGTATGAGGTTGTCTTGTCACACATGTTGTTTGTGTGATATTGTTTATCATTGATCGATATTAGTATTCATCACTTCTCCTCTTGTTTTCAGTTACCGCACTGATGAGCCACCAGAGTTAGCAGAAAGGCAAGAACAAGAATGGTCTCCTTTTATAGATTGGATGGAAGACAGGTTGGTATGTTTGATCAAGTGCATGGAGAGTGACCTGTGCCGTCTTGCAGGTCATACTGTTAATCTCTAAAGTGCCGTGACTTCCTGCAATCATAATAAAATTGCCAAGACTTTTCTTTATATGTTGTAAAAATATATTGATGTTATTTTATCTATGTGCACCCTATTGTACATAAAGCAACATGTCAACATGTCAACGTTGTAGGCTAACATACTTTCTAACCACTGGGCCCTGGTTGTTATGTCACATTCTTATCACCATTTTCAGGTACAACATCAACGTCCCTGTCACATGCGGTTTGTCGACATCTGAGCTTCCTGAGAACACCAGGAATGTCTTACACCAACATTTGTTATCTCAGTCAGACTGGGCAATAATAGGTGAGTTTAAAGTGGCCACAGTCATGTATTTTACTGTCATTGTCTGGGAACCAAACTAATCCACTGTCCATTCTGAGGATACAGCTGTAAATGATGTCTATATGTGTCACAACCTGAACACATGTCTTATCATTAGTTGTGAAGTGAAGACTCACTATCACCACGGGTCTGTTTTTTATTTCATGCTCATCCTCCTTTACAGGCTATCAACAAGTGGTTGAACTGCTCAAGTCTGCAGTCTTAGGATTTGCTCTCTTGGACAGACATATAGGGGTGGAGACTGCCGTATCTCTGGCAAGATTAGAGCTCCAGTTTCAGGTAGGTGGAAAAAGCCTTGAATGCTAGATTTCCAACTTGATCCGATTGAAAGTCAACAACAGATATTTGCTGTCCTCATTTCATACACAAGGATGCTATTGCACAGAATTTATTGAGAAGATAAGATTGTTCATTAGTGAAGGTTTCCATCCTGAAGTCTGAATGTGGCCTGGATGTGGAATGCTAGTATGACCACACAGCACTATTCTGTTTGACATTTCAGATTGAGCGATGGGGAAATGTCGAGTGGGCACATGATGTGGATCTCATGGACCTCCAAACAAAAGTAGCAGCAGCCACTTTATTCGTTCATTTATGTAGTGAAAGTTCAAAGACATTGCATAAAGGAGGTTAGATAGACAGAGACAGATTGGGACATTATCAGACTGGGAGTATTTATTCTGCAAGGATAGAACCACAAGTGATTTGAAAGAGGAGTCACAAGGACAGTCTTATGCAAGACATTACAGCCCCACTGAGTGCGAGTTACCGATACTTCAGCTGTGAGATTTTGTCCATCTCTTCTTGATTGTGCTTGCGCATAGATGAGTGATTGTTGATTGTTTTTATTGATTTTGTACATTTTGTAAATCAAATGTTAGAAAACTCAAAATAAAAGTTGAAAAAAGAATATGCATTAATTCGTTTGTTTTGAAAAGATGGTGACAGTATTGTATGACCTGCATAGTCGTGAGCAAACAGGATTATGGCCATTCCAAACTGCTTCACTGGGATATGAATCCTACCAAACTGGAGTGCCATCTTTTCACACTTTGTCTTCTTGTCGTCACAAGAAGGTTGTGACTTTACTAGTGTCATTGTAGGACAAGACAAGGTAGTGCCAAGTTGGTGACTTGACTTGTCTCCAACAAGCGGTGCCTGTAAAGTAACAGGCGGGACCATGTGTGTTGCAGCATTCCTTATGCAGTCGCAATCGTACCAACGATGTCACTGTCCCTCCATAATACCTTTAAAGATTATCCGGTCTCGGAATATTAATGCACAGGGCATGTTCTACCCTCGATCCCCTGCATTCTTCGACAGTACGATCATGTGCCTTGCTGGATTACTGGTCCATTGACCTGGGATCACTGGGTTCAGAAACCCGGTCACAGTAACCTTATCCCAACTCATGTCTTAGCCGTGGGGCCCCCGTCTTGGCCGTGGGGCCCCCGTCTTGGCCGTGGGGCTCCTGTCGCGCGGTCTACGTTCTATCAGAATCCTTTGTTACTAGTGCATTAATACAACACGTGGCAGCACAGACGATAGACCGGATATGTTAGTAAGCCGTGATTTAGCGAATGCATGTCATTTTTCAGAATGTATGAATATTTAGTCAAACACTTTCAATGAACCACGTTGTAATATATAGATATACGCCATATATATATATGTATATTTGACCTCCTGTATACCACACATGTGGTCGTCTGGAGTGAATGACCTTACTTCTACTTTACTCTATACGTTCAGATAGCGTCATGGGGTTAATACCAGTGGACTCGGTGCTGAGAGAATCGGCACAACATGTAAAGGTCGTGGTATGTAAGTTTAGTTCAGATAAGCTGTGATCTAACTGTCAACAAAAGCATGTTTGGGGTTCATGCTATAAATCGTCCCCCGCCCGAAAAACGGGCGGGATTTTCTAAATTTCATTCAAAGCCTAGTTACAATTACTTAGCTCAGATGGCAGCACTTAACAGTAACGGACTCGTAAAATGTGGAAAGTTTCATACGGGTTTATATACCGTGGCCCTGTGTTATATTTTTGCTGGGGAGGACCGTGTTCTTCAGAAATGACTTTTGCCAATGAGACAGTACCGGCCTAGCCCCCTGTAAGTGAACAGCGAAGCGGATCGAAGCTTATTTTACTGGTCTAGAGACAGCTGCACCGTATTCTGTCCTCACTCAATGCAAATTAGGTATCTTGGTCAGTGCTTGCTCTGGACGATGGTGAACTGGGGGAACAATCTATCCTGAAGAGGCAAGCTTCAGTGCTAGCTCTGGGCGATGGTGTAGAGGGGAACACCCTATCTTAAAGACAGGTCAGAGGTCCTGCAAATCGGAAGTACTTGCATTTGTTAAATTGACCGACTAATGTCTGTTAGTTCAATCACCCAACCCTACAATTTTATTTGCTTCATCGTAAAACAGCCACCCTGATCCTTTTTCTTGGGGCCCACGTACCTGTAAAAAAGATTTAAGCCGTTTTCCCTTTAAAATGGTGCTTTTCTACAAGCTCATAGCCTGCATGAGATATATGATGTAATCTACCTGACTGGCATGAATGTTAAGTATCTACTAGCATTGTACCCGTGGCGCAGGCAGGTTCAAATGGGCTATACCTTGATTAGATTGAATTGCAATAAACATCTAATGCAATATCAAAGGAGCCATATCGAAGAGACAAATTAAACCAACCATTTGTCCACAGACTCGGACCTAGCTGTGGCGTGCTGTATGCGTATAAAAGTATATCAATTAGTCCGATAGAGATGATGAGACAATGCCTCGTTCCTTCGTCAGCAATATGCGCCTTTTTATACGGAGAAGAGGGAGTACCCAGATAGGCCTTCACATGTCGGCCTCCAAATGGCTCGAACCAATTGCACTATCACTACTAAAACTTTAAAATGTGTGATCCTCCTACATGTAGCCAAGTCTCGGGCAAGGCACTTACTCGACAGGCAAGCTAGAAGTTCAGCACCGTGAGCAGCTCCTTGATAAGGCCATTTCAGGTTCAGCGCTCCTCTTCAGATCAAGTATTGAGAGCTGTGGTGAGCACATAAACATACCATGGTAACCTTTATTATCACGGGTTAGCTCTGGCTAACACAGCACCCATAAACAATAGACCACCAATTTGACCCCAGCTCCTTACTGCGGGAAAACCCAAGTCCAGCGACCGAAAGTACCAAAAATACATTTTTGTTTACATTTGAACTGCACACATACGTTTGTTTACAATTTCTTTCCCCGCGAAATCTCGAAGATCAGGTGACCTACAATCGTGGATTGAAAATAACATTAACCTTGGTGCAGCAGGTCAACACGTGTACAGGCTGTTCCAATCACCCCCCCCCCCCACAGCCAGCCGTTCAACAGGCCGGTAGTGTTAGTCACCCCACAGGGAGTGCAGGTGATTCATTAATCCCCTGCATAACTAAACAGCAATGACTTGGCTTCCGTGAGTGGTAAGGAGAATTGACCGTGTCCGATTAAAAATCCCTCATTACTGCTCCGCTGAAGTAAATTTCCGAAAATAAACATGACGTTGCATCAGGATAACATATCACCTGCAAACGTGCAAAATTTCGAGACGAAACACGACCCCCAAATGGCACTTTAGCGAGCCGCCTTATAGTATTATGATATAGATATGCGGCCTATCTGATGAAACCCTGCCCCGGTTCTCTGGACCCGGGGTATCTTGATAATCAGTTCTTGTCAGATAACGTGAATGGTACGGGCCTATCTTTGGTCATCGACTCGACGTTATCCCACGGAATTAATGCAGTTAGCTAAAAGACCTTTTCCATTTTAATCAGAAAAACACCTAACAAAGGCCTGGCAAGGGCGGTTTTTACTGAACAACAGAGCTTCGCGTAGACGCCATGATTTATTTCAATTTGATAGTCTCGCTATTTCTCTTCAGTAGCTCTTGTGCGGACCAAGGTGAGTCGATTTTACAAAAACATTTGAGATTTTTCCACAAAACTCACTGACAGCATAGATATGTTGAACACGAATCCCATGTAGTGGTCTTTAGAACGTCCCTGGATGTTCTTCGGCCAGCACTCCCATTGCATGCGAGTCATTATCTTTAAACTACTATTTCAAAGACAATGTCACATCCAACAGTCCCGAAACGTTCTACATTTAAAAAAGGGAGAGGATGTAGCCAATGGACATGTTTATCAATAGACAACAAGGTACGTTTGTCTCAAACAGGGTACTTAAAGAAAAAGAGCAAGAAAATAGCAATTTTTTTCAGCGACGTACCTGAGTCTCTATAGTCGAATCCCGGACAGGCGGGCAAAGTACACCTCATCCAAGACTGTCCGGGTGACCACAGTGGTATCATGTGCCGAGCGCTGTGCCTCCGAGACCGCCTTTAACTGCCGGAGCTTCAACTTCAAGCACACTACAGACACGTGTGTTTCAAGCAGTGAAGACTATGGAGGAGACAGCTCCACGCTGACGCTATCTAATGACAGTGGCTGGGATTTCTACATCAGTAAGTGAAACAAAATGGGGAGAGGGGCAGGCGACGATTCAACTGCTTTCCAACTGCAAGCTAATGTTAAAGGCAACGTTACGTTTAGGATCTCATGACATGGACATGGACTGTACAACCTGTAGCCGTATAAACTTCTCAAAGGCATAACTACATTATTCGCGCATATCCTATCAGAGCGTGGTTGTCCGTCATTATGACGTTAGTTGTGTGTGTGTTCCCGACACTAACTTCGTCTTGTACGCTAAGGACACCCAATATCTTTCTCAATCTCAATCGAAAACTCACTTAACATTTCCCATTTACTCTATTGACAGCCAATTTCCGCAGCCTCTTCAACCGGGTCCCTGATCACATGGTCTACAAAGCCAATGACCTGACCGTGCTGGGAGTCTCCCCAGAGGAGTGCGCCAGGAGGTGTTACTACGAGACGTCCATCCAATGTCTTTCCTTTGACTATGACATGCGCAATGGGACACAGGTGTGCTTTTTGAGCAGTCAGAACGCTTACACTAATGGCGGACTCGTGCAAGTGTCTGGGGTGGATGTGTATGAGAGGATCACAGGTAAAATCTCTCCGTCTCTATCGGATTGCTAATGCGAAAGTTTGGCACAACTTCAAAGTTATCTACATTAGAAAAAGTAATCGTCATAAGCTTTCCCAAGTGAGACCCAAGTTTCGTTCATCAAACCTCCCTGCGGTAAGGTTGCTGTCCACACAGATATATACAGTTAGTGGTCCTTGGTTGTACCAAATGGTAAGACAACTATGGTAAGACAACTTGTCGCAACTTGCCTAATGCTGGTCTGGTTACAGTTACAGGCAGAAGTATTGTCTTATGTTTAATGAACAGACTGATCAATTTCAGTCATGATTAATTGAACGTGTATTTCAGATGGGACCCTGTCCTTCTTTTTCACCTACGGCTTCGGGGCGATCGAAGGTCACAACACGAAACAACACAACAGTGTCGACTTGGAGCAGTGTGCATCCTACTGTTTGACCGAGACAGAGTTCGAGTGCAAGTCCTTTGATTACGTCCTCCAGCTGAAGCAGTGCAAGCTTTGTCAGTATTCAGTCAGCGACATCCCTGAGGCATTCCAGACGTCGGGATACGGACAACCGGTTCTGCATTACGAGAAGCTATGTAAGTATCAGATGAGAGTTATGTCTCTGTCTCTATAGTCGTTCCTCTACCAGTAATCAAAGCGTAAACGTGCATCAATAACCAATTAACGTCTTTGCATGGAGGCAATGCATAATCTGATCCTCAGATGACAAGCACTTCTAATCAATTTACACTTCGTCCTCTGATATGCAATAACGAGATACATGGATTAGTCAAGTAGATCAGTTGGTGTTCCAAAGGCATCTCGATTCGACATTCTCTCCAGCCGAGACAATACACTGGTCCTCTTGATGAAGTTAGCGTATTCAATCTGAACACCTTTCCACATTTCATCCTCAGATCTTCATCCAGCAAACACTCGGAGGAAATGCTACCTAATAACCGGGCCTAAAACTAACAGTAGTTCAGAATTGACAGACAATCCTCTTTTCAGTGAAGCACATGAAGTATTTCTACCCGACAGCCAGAGCCAGCCTGAACATACCCGAGGAGACATTGTTCAATCAGACGGCCGAGTCCTGCGCTAAGCGATGCCTGAAAGAGGACAGGTTCATCTGTCGCTCCTTCGACTACCTCATCGCCAACCAATCCTGCTTCCTCAGCAGTCTCACAGGAAGCGATGTGGATGGACTGTTGACGAATTATTCAACTCCAACAACACATTTTGAAATGAAGCCAATTCTTGGTAGGTTTCCCGGAAGAAACAGTCATGGGTAACATGTAATCACTAACAAGTCTTCTTCAGTTGGAGCCCAATGTTTGGCGCAGTTGGAAACGGCAAGAGTCTAAAGAAGCTTCTTTTGTTAGGCGCATATATGTATTTGTAAAAGAATGAGGCATCATACAAGAATCTTAATGAGATGACAAAATTGTGCATCTTATCAGAATCAGGCTTTTCGTCTATGAGCTAGGACTGCGCTGCTGATTCCTGATCTGACAAATTCCTACTTCAGAGTGTGGTGATCCCCTCACACTAACAGCTGAGACAGGTGACATTGCCT
The DNA here is from genome assembly GCF_910592395.1 of Lineus longissimus. Lineage (NCBI taxonomy): Eukaryota > Metazoa > Nemertea > Pilidiophora > Heteronemertea > Lineidae > Lineus > Lineus longissimus. The sequence continues at coordinate 29,049,329 of NC_088308.1, forward strand.
CACCCGGCTGGCCGAGGCCATACCTCAGAGAGGAGACCTGTAAATGGATTATCCGCACAACGCCCGGGAGAGTCATCCGCTTGACCTTCACCCATCTGAGTATCGAACGCATGGTGGCCAACCCATCCCTCTGCTCAAACGCCGACTATGTTGAAGTGTTCTTGCCCCAGTCTTCGGGAAGACTCTGCTTCAACCCCGATACCTATCTCTCGGTGACTAACGAAATGACAGTGGTGTTCAAGTCTGGGTTGGCAAGGCAGGACACGGGATTCAGGGCTTTCTACACATCTGGTAAGCTTCACTTCAAATACATCATGATATCAACATGTCGTCCTCGACGCTTTATTAGAAGGAATGACCTGTAAATTGTCTTCCCAAAATACCGATGGCGAGTCTTTCCAGGGAGTGACTCTCACGCCAAGCACCTGTCATTAGGGCCACTACAGAGACTGGTGCTATATTCCATCTGACACCTAACTCTCATTCATCTCTTACCAAAGCAAAAGTGATAAGATAAGTTGAGCCCGAACTCATCGAAACTCATTGATTTCAAATAACATAACGAGTGCAGAAGGCTTGGTAGTGAGTCCACAAGGCTTGGAAGTGAGTCCACTAGGCTTGGTAGTGAGTCCACTAGGCTTGGTAGTGAGTCCACAAGGCTTGGTAGTGAGTCTAGAAGGCTTGGAAGTGAGTCCACTAGGCTTGGTAGTGAGTCCACTAGGCTTGGTAGTGATTCCAGAAGGCTTGGAAGTGAGTCCACTAGACTTGGTAGTGAGTCCACAAGGCATGTTAGTGAGTCCAGAAGTCTTGGTGATGCATGTGATAAGATGACAAGAACCTTCCCAGGGACAGGGTGGTTGTCGTTGAAAACACACTATACTCAGACTATCGTTTCCATGGTCTTCAGAATGGATGTGCAGCGGCTTGATAAGAAAGCCAGGCGAGATAGCCACACCCAACTTCCCCGAGCCATACCCTCCAGATGCTTCATGTCTCTGGGAGATAGAGTCCCCGGACTACCAGTCCCCCAACCCCTCGCCAGTCAACCTCTACTTCGATAGGTTTCACCTGGATTATAATGCGACCTCCGCTGATTGTTCCAAGAGCGATAGTGTAAGGGTCTACATCGACAACCAAGTGAAGTAAGTAGAAGGAGGTTTGAACAGTCAGTTTTTGTATTCTGTACAAGTTACAATTTTAAAGAGATAATAGATGCCGCAGGTGGTCAAAGGTATGGTTCGAATAACTCCGTCATTCCACAACATAATCAATTTCACAGGATTGGTCATTGCCTTTACCGAACTTGGGAAGAAATTGTTGAAGGCTTATACCCAAAATGTTGACATGGTGATGCCGGGCTGATGTAATACTTAGTAAGGACGCCCCGTGAAACTTTCAGCCATAAGTTGTTGCCTGCAAATTCGATAATCGATGATCGATCTTATGTTCCATTTTAGGTATGACTTTTGTGGGCGACAAGGCAAGAACGTGACAGTGATCTCGCCAGTTGGGAGAATGGAGGTGTTGTTTCAATCTGATCTGGGTGTAGCGTTCTCCGGCTTCCATGCCTTCATCACATTCGGGGAAACTATTGAACCGAGTACAACACCTTCCCCGACAGGTTAGTATCATGGTGGGCAATGCTCCTGCTGAAGACTGCAGAAAAGATTCCTTCTCCGCAGAAGTAAACTCTCTATACGTTACGGTATGTTGCTTCTTAAGCATGGACCAACGTATTTCAAGGTTCCGATGCAGTCAAGATATCAACCAGAGGAAAGGGGAAATTCATTCTTATGCTCGATTTCGTATTCAGATACCTCTGACTCTCTTTCAGTGTCGTGCGGAGGCACCATTGACGTCACCACACCAGGGCAGCTCACGAGCCCAGGCTATCCGAACTACTACGACAGCAACCTCAGGTGTACCTGGGTGTTGAGAGCGCCTCCTGACAGCAGGGTCATACTCTCCTTTACCTACTTCAGATTACAGTCTGGGAGCCAGAGCGTCCTCACGCCCATCTCGTGCAGCACTGACTACGTGAAGGTCAGGGACGGAGGGGACGCTGGAGGCAGGCTGATAGGGGTTTATTGTGGCTTTCAGGTCGACAGGATCCAGAACATCACATCTTCTTCGGAGGCTCTACACATCTACATGTTCTCAGATGAAGGCAGGAATCTTTACAGGGGATTCTCGGCAGAGTATGACGTTGTCACTTCTGCGGATATTACCACAACTCCAGCACCATCCTGTCCGCAGCAGACTGTCACCACACCTGGGCAAATCAGCAGCCCAAACTATCCAAACGACTACCCGACAAGCGTGACCTGCATCTGGCTCATCCGAGCACCACAAGGAAAACAAACATTTCTTTCATTCACTGATGTCATGTTGTCACATGAAACTAGTAGTAACGGCGTCATTGACTGTGATAATGACGTCATTACCATTGTAGACGGCAGCAATATCTTCGGGTCATTTGTGGACAGTCCCTGCGGACCAGCTCAACCTTTGACCTATGTATCAACCAATCAGGATCTGCTTGTGCAGTTTTCATCCAGTGACAGATACGTAGCACGTGGATTCCAAGCTAACGTTACGTTTGAGACAGTGTTCCCCTGCAACAGTAGTGTACGTGAAGAAGGATACATACTTTCCCCAAACTATCCGAATTCCCCAGACATCGGTGACAACTGCAGATGGAGCATCATCGCACCTTTGGGCAAACTCATTAAGCTGGTGTTCGAAGAGATTAACCTTGGCGAGGGAAATTCAACTGACTGCAGTCAACAGCCTGCTGTTCTCGAGATTCAAGGAAGCCTACTAGCGAAGACCGAATTCTGTGGTTCTCTAGATCCATTTGAAGTCCATGTCGACGAGACTTATTTGGAAGTCAGATTTATCTCGGCTCGCCTGATTGCCAGTGATGTAAGATTCAAGGTCAGGGTGAAATACAAAGGTGAGTTGGTGTGATGACATAGACAGTACATGGGTTCGAATTCTTACCACATTCTCGCTCTCATTGAAAAGGTTCTTTTGTTTTTGTCCCTCGTTTCTAAAAAAGTATCACTCCGTAGAATGTTCTTCGAGCAGCTTCGAGCATGTTGTTGCCAAACGTCAAGACAGCAGATAAGACGACCATGTGTCGACATTTTCACGAACTGGTATGGTTTTCTATTTCAGATTGCGGGCCGACATCACTAACTCCAGACAGCACGCCGACACCCACTTCCTCTATGACGACATCCACCCCATTTCAAGAATGCCGCTTCTATGTTGACGTCAGTGATATTGGCTTGCTCAGTTCGTACAACGTTACGAAACCAAGCGACAGGAACATCACCTGCACATGGACAATCTATGCACCTGGGATTCTCTATTTTCTAACTCGTATTGATTTGAACTTCGACCTCGGATTCAACATGACCGAAAAGTTAGACTCGGAAGGACTATGCGTCGACAACTACGTGAGCGTTTTTGATGGCTATGTGGAAGACTTCAATATGGCACCGGAACTTGGGCGTTACTGTGGCGGGAAACGACCCTTTAACATCATGTCAAGTAACGCCTCGATCACAGTTCAACTGAGGATTACAGACGAAGTTGGGTTTCAGGGATTTGCTGGTGCCTACAAGATACAGAGCGATGAGGGCTTAGTAGGTAAGAGGAATGTAGAAGAAACATTTATATTACGAGAAGCTTGGAGTCATAAAGGGAATTCTCATTTTGTACAAGTAATGTCTTTAGACAGTCATTTGTCCTCTAGCGAAGTTTCTTTCCAAGAATGCCAACATATTTGGCACTTCACTTTTTAGTTGTTAAAAAGCTACATTTTGTTTTCTGTCTCACAGCGGGATCCGCCATCTCCTACTATCCCGGGTTCTCACCATCCGTCTTCACGAGCCCGAACTACCAATCAACAGCCTCCATAGACGTTGCCTTGAATGCCTATCATGTGATTGGTGGAATCTTGCCCAATCAGATGGTAGCCCTGACGTACAACGTATCACTGGGTGAGGGCAAGCACTGGCACACATGCCAGCACTTGTATTTAGAGATCAAGGACAGCAAGGGCTCGAAACGGTTATGTGGGGTCATGATGGAAAGGACCATTCATTTGCCGGAGCCTGTTGGACGTACTATCCAGATTCATCTCTACACTGATGGCCTCATCAGCAGGCTGCAATATGTCATGTCTTATGAGCTGCTTGAAAAGGATATTCAAACTACTACTCTTACACCTACCACTACACCTACTACTACCACGACTTCCACGACTTCCACGTCTTCCACAACCTCCACAACTTCCACCACTACAACACCTTCCACTACAACACCTACAACCACCACTACACTTACTACTTCCATGCCTACTACGACTTCCACCACGACATTACCTACCACTGCAACAAGGTTCACCACTATATTGTCTACCACTTCAACACCAACCACAACCACAACTACGCCTACTACTTCAACGCCTACCACGACTACCACGACTTCCACGACTTCCACGACTTCCACGACTTCCACGACTTCCACGACTTCCACAACTTCCACCACTACAACACCTTCCACTACAGCACCTACAACCACCACTACACTTACTACTTCCATGCCTACTACGACTTCCACCACGACATTACCTACCACTGCAACAAGGTTCACCACTATATTGTCTACCACTTCAACACCAACCACAACCACAACTACGCCTACTACTTCAACGCCTACCGCAACATCGCCTACCAGCTCACCTCCTGCGACGACGCCTAACACAACATCGCCTACCAACTCACCTACTACGACGACGCTTGCCACAACACTGCCTACTACCTCACCTAATACGACGACGCCTGCCACAACAAAACCTATCACAACTACACCTACCACTATAGAATCTACCACTGCAAGCCCACCTTCATCATCTGAAACCTCGGCTACCACAGCACCAGATGCCAATGATACATTTACAGCTTTGCCAGGAACAAACGAAAGTCTTAAAGCTGGTAAGAATGAGTATTCAATTTGGAACTCCGATGTCATTCCTCTATCCAAGCAGTTGAGACATTCAAGTGTCCTCAAGGGCTGCCCATTGACGTACCAAACTAACCAGAAGGAGCCTGACTGTGTATGACGTGTACATGTTGTGTACATTTTTCCGGCTGTCCGGTGATCGTTACATGACCTTGTCCACGTTGAAGGAACTGTTTTCTTAGTAGACGCTTCAACTATAAACTCTGTACATGTATCCACTGTGTTTTGCCTTTAGCACCATGTCATTTATCTTGAGCGAACGCAAGCACATACGCTAATATGACTCGCGTTTAGTATTATTGAGGGATTGAGTGGTAAAAGAACCAACATTTATTGCAGATGGCAGCAGCAAGACGTCCACGTGGATGATCATTATTGGTGTGACTATCGCTGTTATCTTTGTAGCCGCCGTGGCGTTAGTGATTGTCTACAGAAGGCGAGCGTCGAGAAGGTGTGTAAAAGCCTTTCGACAAGGAAGACGACAACACAAAACACTTTTCCTGCGCTACGTCTAGCTGGTATAATTACCACTTTTAAAAAGGTTTTATACTCATCTACATGACGAGTTTTTTGTTACTCTCACTGGTCCTTGAAAATCAGGATGTGGTCGAACGTGTCTACTATCCTTCCTTTTCATCCTCCAAAAGAGGTTTTTTAGTTTAAGTTAGATATAATGCTTGGTTTCTGATCGCAGAATTTACCTCGATCAGTGTAAAAGATCCGAACGTGCTAAGGTTGATTATCAGCACATACTTCTTTTGATAGGAATGATGTCTACGGCCAGGTAAGTGCCTTCTTCCAACGACGACCGAGTGAAAGGAAGTTGATTAAGAAAACACCCTCATTCTACAGCGATGGCACCTTGACGAGGACCCGGGCGAAAAGGGGGTAAGTAAGGTATTGCCTCTAGACGAGGGGAATCACAAGGATAGCTGGTTTTATATTGCTGATTTGTGTCTTTGCCTGTAGACCCTCGTCAGTGTAAGCCATTCGCTGCTTAGTGTCTTTGCCTGTAGACCCTCGTCAGTGTAAGCCATTCGCTGCTTAGTGTCTTTGCCTGTTGGCCCTCGTCAGTGTAAGCCATTCGCTGCTTAGTGTCTTTGCCTGTTGGCCCTCGTCAGTGTAAGCCATTTGCTGCTTAGTGTCTTTGCCTGTAGACCCTCGTCAGTGTAAGCCATTTGCTGCTTAGTGTCTTTGCCTGTAGACCCTCTTCAGTGTAAGCCATTCGCTGCTTAGTGTCTTTGCCTGTAGACCCTCTTCAGTGTAAGCCATTTGCTGCTTAGTGTCTTTGCCTGTAGACCCTCTTCAGTGTAAGCCATTTGCTGCTTAGTGTCTTTGCCTGTAGACCCTCTTCAGTGTAAGCCATTTGCTGCTTAGTGTCTTTGCCTGTAGACCCTCTTCAGTGTAAGCCATTTGCTGCTTAGTGTCTTTGCCTGTAGACCCTCTTCAGTGTAAGCCATTCGCTGCTTAGTGTCTTTGCCTGTAGACCCTCTTCAGTGTAAGCCATTCGCTGCTTAGTGTCTTTGCCTGTAGACCCTCTTCAGTGTAAGCCATTTGCTGCTTAGTGTCTTTGCCTGTAGACCCTCTTCAGTGTAAGCCATTCGCTGCTTAGTGTCTTTGCCTGTTGGCCCTCGTCAGTGTAAGCCATTCGCTGCTTAGTGTCTTTGCCTGTTGGCCCTCGTCAGTGTAAGCCATTTGCTGCTTAGTGTCTTTGCCTGTAGACCCTCGTCAGTGTAAGCCATTTGCTGCTTAGTGTCTTTGCCTGTAGACCCTCTTCAGTGTAAGCCATTCGCTGCTTAGTGTCTTTGCCTGTAGACCCTCTTCAGTGTAAGCCATTTGCTGCTTAGTGTCTTTGCCTGTAGACCCTCTTCAGTGTAAGCCATTTGCTGCTTAGTGTCTTTGCCTGTAGACCCTCTTCAGTGTAAGCCATTTGCTGCTTAGTGTCTTTGCCTGTAGACCCTCTTCAGTGTAAGCCATTTGCTGCTTAGTGTCTTTGCCTGTAGACCCTCTTCAGTGTAAGCCATTCGCTGCTTAGTGTCTTTGCCTGTAGACCCTCTTCAGTGTAAGCCATTTGCTGCTTAGTGTCTCTGCCTGTAGGCCCTCTTCAGTGTAAGCCATTCGCTGCTTAGTGTCTTTGCCTGTAGACCCTCGTCAGTGTAAGCCATTTGCTGCTTAGTGTCTCTGCCTGTAGGCCCTCTTCAGTGTAAGCCATTTGCTGCTTAGTGTCTTTGCCTGTAGACCCTCTTCAGTGTAAGCCATTTGCTGCTTAGTGTCTTTGCCTGTAGACCCTCTTCAGTGTAAGCCATTCGCTGCTTAGTGTCTTTGCCTGTAGACCCTCTTCAGTGTAAGCCATTCGCTGCTTAGTGTCTTTGCCTGTAGACCCTCTTCAGTGTAAGCCATTTGCTGCTTAGTGTCTTTGCCTGTAGACCCTCGTCAGTGTAAGCCATTTGCTGCTTAGTGTCTTTGCCTGTAGACCCTCTTCAGTGTAAGCCATTTGCTGCTTAGTGTCTTTGCCTGTAGACCCTCTTCAGTGTAAGCCATTTGCTGCTTAGTGTCTTTGCCTGTAGACCCTCTTCAGTGTAAGCCATTTGCTGCTTAGTGTCTTTGCCGGTAGACCCTCTTCAGTGTAAGCCATTTGCTGCTTAGTGTCTTTGCCTGTAGACCCTCTTCAGTGTAAGCCATTCGCTGCTTAGTGTCTTTGCCTGTAGACCCTCTTCAGTGTAAGCCATTCGCTGCTTAGTGTCTTTGCCTGTAGACCCTCTTCAGTGTAAGCCATTTGCTGCTTAGTGTCTTTGCCTGTAGACCCTCGTCAGTGTAAGCCATTTGCTGCTTAGTGTCTTTGCCTGTAGACCCTCGTCAGTGTAAGCCATTTGCTGCTTAGTGTCTTTGCCTGTTGGCCCTCGTCAGTGTAAGCCATTTGCTGCTTAGTGTCTTTGCCTGTAGACCCTCTTCAGTGTAAGCCATTTGCTGCTTAGTGTCTTTGCCTGTAGACCCTCTTCAGTGTAAGCCATTTGCTGCTTAGTGTCTTTGCCTGTAGACCCTCTTCAATGTAAGCCATTTGCTGCTTAGTGTATTTTGTCTTTGTCATTGTCACCCACAAATAAGTCCTCTTCATGATCTGCAAATTCATGAAGATATAAAGCGTCTTTGATGGTGATTCATTCATATTTCCAGTGGTAAACATGCTGATCTCGGCAATGTTCAATTTGACAACCCACTCTACTCGTCTCCAGATGACCTAGATGTGTTTGTTGATGATACGTGAGTTTTTTCAGTCAAAGATCCTTGAGCTTTGTAGCCCACGGGCCGACAACGGGCGCAAACCATCTCCCCTTGCAGTTCAGGAGTCTATTTAGTTAATAAGGCCACTATGAGATCCATTCAAACACGAGCAAAGGGCGAAAAAGACCGACATCAATGATTGAGTTGTTGTCTAACGACTTTGAAAAACCCAGTGTAATGTTTTTGAGTGTTTTCGACGTTTCTGATAACATCTTGCTCTATCAAAGGTTCACTTCGCCTGCCGCGACACGTTTCATTCGGTCAAACGACAGCAGAGCCGGATTACTGAGAGCGAATAGTCCACCTTGATTGGTCGGGATGGAGGGACAACGTCACGGAACCTTTCTTGCAAAAGTAACGACAGTGTTTTATTTCAGCATGGTCGACAACATAGTCTATACGTCCAGCATCATGACTGGAGACTTCGACTTGCGTATTCCACGTAAGTAATCGTGGGCTGTACATTAGCGGTTTGGACTAAGTCAGTCACGGCAACCTTGCGAGAAAGCGTTTTAAATCACTACATGAACGTATCTTCAGTGACATTCTATACTTGGTATCATCACTACAATCCGGCCCTCTCAGTTGCGACCAGTCTGATGCAGAGATGGTGCAGTCTTTTACACCGCAGAGTGAAATATAACCTGATGGCTCAGCATTTGAGGGAGGGACCGTATATTCGGGATTGATTTGATCCCTTAATTAAATGAGGGTCTGGCGAATACAATGAAATGGGTGGGATTCCTTCACATCATGAATGGACTATTGTTCTCATGGGCTTTTCTTGTCGAATGCTGCACTGTCGCACTGTCGCACAGTTCAACCACAGCCATGCAATGGGTCATGTTATCATGCACCATTCTATCTTTAATTTCTGCTTTCTTCTTAGATAACCCGTCAAGTTCGAAGGCGTGAAATGATACACCGAGGTAGCAAGAGTCAGCGGCGACACTCAGCTGGACAACGAGCGTCTCTCGTCACACCAATTCGGACACTTGTAGTACAAACTAATAATTCTGGCGATTTCATTGTATACGAGCAATAATAGACATATACAGGTCAAACGTTTTTGAGTGGTTCCCTTTGTGTATTCCCTCATTGTTTGGGAACAATCAAAAATTGGCTGAACCTTGTACATATGAGGGAATAAAATGGCCATATCATACAAAAACTGACCCTTCATTGTTGTCTTTGTCACATGGCCGAACCAACGGTCACGGACGATGTATCCATCCAGGTGTTCAGCACGCATGAGTTGCAGTTTCTGATCAAGTTCTATTTAATGGTCCACTACAGTTGTCACTGAGTCTGTCAAAAGAGGCTGCTAGCACTGCAAGTCCAGTACAGCAACAACTTTCCTACCACTTACACAGCTCGTGTTACTTGGTGATTGGCTCCAAGTAATGAAACCACAAGGTCATGTGATTACAACATGGCTACCGTTACCATGGACTTTATCCAACACAGGACACTTTGATATTTCGACACGGTGCATTAATTGTGAATTTAATCACTCGATGAATAAAGGAACCTTACTAATAGGTATGGAAGATTGACTGGTTTAAATCAATCAGGCGTTGGTATGACAATCCCCATTTACGTGTCTAAGACCAGGCCAACTGCTTTATTGGTATCAATAGATGTTATACGGTTTACGGTGATGTAGGAAATGATTTGAACGTTAAACGTTAATCGCCTACATGGTTAGATTATCGCTGGATTAGGTGGAATATTGTGACATTAGACAGGCAACAGGTCGAAAGCTTATCGAATAAAGATAGACATAGTAAAATCAACCACAGGCTAGTTTTTCAGGGATTTCGTGTTCCCTATTGAAAATCCATAGTCTCTTCCCCTGCCAACTTCGGGGAAACACTGGAATATGGGGAACAACCTGACAGATATTACAGCGCAAAAACAGGGCCATTTTGGTTCTTTCAACTCCCCCGTATTCATTGTTTACTCTTTTCCTTGTCATCAATTATTCAGCATCAATTTCATAATGGTCTGTTTGTTGTATACTGCGTGGTAATCACACAGTATGAGAACGATGATGCGTAACCTTTGGGTTGACAACTACACATTGTATCTGTGATGCTACGAGATGCAAGCCTGCCTGCATCAACTGGCAGAAACTTCCGCAAGATCACAACACATTGTCCTGAAGTACGGTGCTCTTGAACAACTAGACAGACACACTCTTCAAAGATTTCAGCTGGACATATTTTGCGAAGCTATTCAAAGACCTGTTTGGGTCGAATGGAATTAGAAAAGAACTATTTGAATCTGGCCCATGGTCGTTTAAAGTCTACAAGTCACTGATCACGTGCAAGCTGCTGTCTCAGGTTTACTGAGCAAGATATAAACAAAACCAGAATAATCCCCCCTTCCTCCCGAGTGATCATATACTAGTATGAGGAGACGTTAATGTGCCCACCTGCACTTTAACCTAACACTTTTATGACCTTTATGACTCCAAAGTATTTCGAAGCTGACACTTCAAGTTATACAATCGAAACCCAGCACAATGGCTGCCGAAACAGTTAGACCAGCAGCCGGCGATCAATCCGCACAGTTACCAAGGTAACGTCCACACAATTGAATATCTGGAGAAGGCCATTTCATGCATACATTTACACGTTACTTGTACAGTTAACTAACTATGTTTTCACCGCCAACTGCCATATTTAACCGGAAAACATATTCCAATCGATATCCAAGACTGCGCATGCGCATGAGATTTTAATTTTACACGCATGCGGATCTCCCCCGAGTCTTCTCATCAATATCAAGTTTGCGGCTTGGGAGTGAGATCTTTCTGCAGCGCCATTATAATAGTTCCAAAGGGATTTCTATTTGTTTCAAGTTGTGCGAGAGATTGTTGGCTACAATTGGCCTCTGATTTCTACTTTTGATTTAACTCTGATTTGTAAGGATAACAATCAACAAAAGATGACGTTATGAGGCCCCATAAGGATTTACTTTTGGCAGGAGGGGTGTTGGTAGGTAGAGATAGTAATCTTTCATGAATGCGATAACCCACCATATCCATCGCAGGGTCACCCTGTTTTTGGACCGAGCTACTTTGATTTTCATTTTTGGTTGGTTATTATAAGCGACATCCATCAGGGCGCCAAACATATCTGTAACGTTCATAACACACCCTTGTCAACGTATTGCATAATTAACAATTTCGGCGTTTCTTGATGGAAACTCGAATGCGCGTGATGTTGGGATATCGAAACATAATGAAATCATCACCAAAATCAATTCGCGCAAAGAAAAACCTCAAAATGCTGTTTTCCAAAAAACGACAAAATGCTGTGTCTCGCATTTTCGTGAAGCAAGGAACTTTTTGAATATCAAGAATTCGGAACTGACGCCTTATTGATTGGTAGAAAGACACGTCATTAAGGACATGTTAGCTGATAGATTAAAGATTACCAGCCGGTGTATCTCTTTCTTGCCGCCATTTTTGATGCGACTGGGTAGGAATGTTAGAGGAGAAACTGTTTGGCTACGCCCTACTTCTTCGCATTTTGTCCGACATGTGTTTTGAATGACGGCATATTTTCGAGAGCCAATGAGACGTTGATTGTCTGATCTTGATATTTTTGAACTCTTCAAGCAAGCACGTTGTCTTTACCTGATTGATTTACGGAATCTGGCTGGTCAAAGTTTTAAAATGTTGGTTTATAGTCTGAAATCTACCTTTCACTTGAGAGCTGTTCAGTCGGCGCTACATGATCATGTCATAGCGGGACCCATCGCCTGGGTGGTGTAACCCGGGCAAGGCAAACCTGCCAAGAGTCAGGCGCTGACAGTGGGGATCGAATCTGGAACCTCATGACCACTAGTCAGAGACTCGAACCACTAAACTACAGGGGCCCAAGGATATCTCTTTAGAATGGTGGCATACCGGTTACGGCAACTGCTCCACATCAGGCCAGCGCACACTCCCTTTAACGTCACTGAACAGTTGTGGCTCAATATCCTCACCAATGATATGACATTAATTGGTTGCCGTAGTAATTAGAAATGTCTTGTTTACCTTTCTTGCGTAGCCACTTGTGTGGTTCTTGTGTGTTTGCATTACTGAAGTGGGGAATGTTTGAAAGGTTTTATACGGGGCTGCATGGACCAGACGTGTGGTCTTGGGTCGGTTTTGCGGTGGTGGCAGCTGATAAAAAGGTCAGTGATATGACTTCAATTTCCACGTCGAACTCTGCTATATTGGGCCGTCAGAGTCAGTGGTAAGTGGAAACATGGGTACACCTGTTGCACCACTGGTATTCGTAAACACCAAGTTTCGAAAAAATGTACAAACTGTCATGTTATATTTGCTATTTTCCACCCCAAACATGAATGTTACACTGTGTCAACGGAGAGAGAACGGGCATGATTGGTTCAATCTTCTCCATAATGCTGACAGGAAATGACAACATCAGCAGTCATTAGATTGGTGTCCATGGTCATTAGATTGGTGTCCACTTTCTGAGATAGCCTACGATACATGAAACAAGATGACCGTGTGGCTTTAACCCAGTTGTTTCAACCTGTTCGTCGCTTCCATTGAATGACTAAGGAAGTTACCCATGTCTCCATTAGTTCTGTCCTTAGGACAAAGTTTATATTAGTTTGTGATAGAAAACATCTTCTTTGAGAAAAGATCTTCAGTTCATTTACATTGATTTTGGCTGCTGCTCGAAAAGCCACATAACATCATTGCAACTGTTTGGTGACATGTTAAGAATAGTATTCGAATACAACGGACGTTCGTTACCAATCAAATATCAGCAAATATTTAAAAGGCTTTTTCAGAAAGTTGATCTAGAGGCTGCTTTTTACGTTTGATTTATGCGATGGATGCCGATTGGTCAATCTCTCCAGAGACGAAAGCCCGATCTGCATGAACATTTTGAACCTCCTTCCCGCCCCACTTCATACTGCCTCGAATCGACGCAAATCATGGTCGAGCAGCAAGCAACAGGTAGCTATTAATCAAGAAACAACAATGCTCCGGTCCCATGCAGTCTCCGTGGAAACGCAAAACAAATTCTAACAGTTGATTTATGGATTAAGTGTAATGTTTCGGGACAATTCAATGACTTCATTATCAACGTTTGAAATCCTAACAACGCGAGGCACGAAACTGGAAAGCTCCATCGCTTTGCACGTCAACTCATTGGTTATTTCTGAAGATCATGCTCGGCAGGTTTTGTGTAAAAGCTATGTTAATTGACGTCACCGACAACGATATTCAATTTTGTTTCTGGCCACATCAGTCTGACTCTAACAGGGTTTCCAGCGTGTATTGAATGTTCCCAGGTTGTGCCGAGAATGATATGTTTTAACTGGGACGTCGGCCGCCAACTTAGCAATATTTGCACGTCATTCCGTGTAATAACTTACACCAGACAGAGCCAGACTAGTCTCGGTTATGCTACCATTGTGTTTTCTGCATCAATACAGTATTCATCAGCCTGTGAAACAACATAACGCCGGGTGAAATTCGCAAGCATGATGGCCGGTCAACGCGGCAAAATCATTGACAGACATCAAGTCCGTTACCCTTTGGTACTATTGCCAGCATACGGTGGTGTAAATCAAAGCACCTAAAATCAATGGGGTCTGGTCTTTTTTCCGGCAAGCGGCGTAGAGTGGATTGCAGAGACATTCAACATTCTCTGATGAGATAAAGGGGTGTTTCTTCCGCACCGCAATGAGTAAGTCATGTTCCTAAAGAAGGAGGAACAGAAAAATCATTATGCAAATGTAGATGACGCTTTGAGAAGTATTTTGTACTGGCTTAACTGAACTGCCTATCTTCGCTTTCAGTATTAACGCCCTGTCAACAGAACTACTGCAAATCAGTCAACACTAATCGAAATTACATTACCTCTAGTTTTGGTGTTGTGAACCAATATTGCAATATATTGATGTTATTTGTCTAAAACCATGTCGTAAGCTTATCAAACCGTACCGGAACATGCTAATGGACAATGGCGTTTGTGGCCATGACAACAGGACGCAAAGAACCAAATAACCATGACGTCCAATCCTTGGTGCTTATCGACGCTCTAATGTTGATGGAGTTTTCTTGTAAAAGTTAGTCTTGTGTGAAATGGAACAGTGAATAGATCGACAAGCTGCTATTATTAAGAAATATCATAAGCTATATGAATGTTGCTGGAGATGTTCTTGTTAGGCTATTAGTAGCAAGCGTTGATCTGACTTCGCTGCCAAACCTTTCGCTAGTGCAAGATCACAAATATTGACCCACTACTCAGTTTTCAGATCACCATAGTTTTTTGTTGATACTCTCCAACTTATCAACAAGAACCCATCGCGCTGAAACAGTCGAAAAGGTCCCCCTGGAAAAGTGCCCGGTACTGTTGTGTATATTATGTCAGATGATGGTATCTAATGAGGCCTCAGAGATCAGCAACTATCGTGAAGTAGTGACTAGTACATGTAGTGACTAGTACATGTAGTGACTAGTACATGTAGTGACTAGTACATGTAGTGACTAGTACATGTAGTGACTAGTACATGTAGTGACTAGTACATGTAGTGACTAGTACATGTATTTGTCGTTTGTTGTCTTTTCAGATGTTGGTAATCTTCACAAGAGGAGGTAAGAAACAAGCGACAACCAACAAATATTTGCCGCTAAGTTTAGTTTATCGTTTTAATTCTCGACGATTACCTCGCCATATCACTTTAAGGATTTGCCAATATTGACGGGCATCTTCCTTCAGAATCATACCTCACAAATATGCTGCTATCATCTGTTTTCAGTGCCTGCACAAGACTGCTACAAACTCAATTCTCTCGATCCGGTATGGTGGTCGCCTGGAGAGTATGATGACGCTACTCTCGACACAACCATATGCAAAGCAAGGTGCGGGCAAAGAGCGTCCGCCTACTCCGCCACACAGAATGGAAAGTACTGCTTCTGTACCAACACGGCGCCGGTGCCGGCAAACAAAGTGGCACCACCAAATACGTACTGTAACATCAAGTGCACTGGTGGGACTGAAATGTGCGGAGGGAGAACCCATGTGACAGTTAATGGTGCTACAGCTGCCATGTCGGATCCATGGATGAAGGCAAAGCCAGCCGACACCATCATTGAGACCGGACAGAAAGTAACATTACAGTTCGGCGTCACTGGTATCAACGAGCAGTTCAATTTTGACTTTGACGACGGCGCCGGCTCCACCAAGTCGTGCTATCCCACCGGCTTTAAGAACACCGACAGCGACAAGAACGTGCAGCCGGTCTTTCGTAAACCTGGAGTCTACGATGTGCGCTTTGAGGTGCAGAGTCCAGCAGTGCCGGTAAGAAAGTCATCCGGCAACCATTCTGACCACAGATACGGGACGTAACAAAAAAAGTTCCTGACATATCTGCTGGAAAGATTTATTAATGAAACGTTTCCATATAGGACTAGAAAACGGTCCATAATCACCCAACTGTTACAAAACAGAGAAAGATATCTCGTGATTGCCTTTTAGCTGTCACGCAGCGTTTTTCAACTTTACAAGATCCTCTGGAAATGGCCTTCCTTTCTTGGCCCAGCTGCTCAACTGGCGTTAGAGACAGACGCCTGCGTTAACTTAACTATGCATTATCTCCTTTAATCATTTCATTCACAATAGTAGCGTTAGGACTTTAACGCCAACGTTACTGCAGCGTCTAGTAGAGTCTTATTGATAGACTCTACATCGATTGAGCAACCGGGCCATTGCAGTCCTAAGTTTGTTGAAATACATTTCGAATTTCGGATATTCATATTCGTAGGAGCATTTTTCTTCAACATCAAATCATTCAAAATAAGATATGGTTCTGTTCCCCTATATTTTCTCCCACCACACCGCAAAGTACCGAAATAACTGTAGTATTCTTCAACCTTACCAAACGCGAACGCCAACGCGACCTAAATTGCCATTGAAAGGCCGACAGGTCAATGAGAATCTTGCAGTCATGTCTCGCATCCGGGAGTCTCAACGCGTTGACCCTGGCGAAATGTTTCATGCACTAAACCAATGTTGATCATCGCAGCCTTTCACCCTGATCTAGAAGGTTTAACAACTCTCATGATATGCAAAAATGTGTTTGTTCTGCTTTTATTTACTAAACATCATACAAATGCGTGGTCTTCTTTACAACAGGGAAAGGTAGGTGATGTTTTAAAATGTTATTAAGTGTTTTCATCGGTATTTTTGTACCATCTCCGCTGAACCCCAAACCTTAAAATGTCTATGGTAATATAAATCATGCATTTACTGTTTCATGAACATACGTCAGACGTCATGATAGAAAGAACAAACTTGTTATGCTAAAGTGACATTCCACAAATGAAACACTGTCAAAACATGTATACAACGAACTTTCCAGTACCAATCCAAAGATACTCTAATCAAAGCGAGCTTTTCTCTTCTCATATCTGTACATAAACAGCAACTGTTCTTGAATAGAATCATCTGTGCTATTTCTGATTGATACTTGGAAACAACCTGCGAGTTAATACCACATCAGTGACCAATTCCGATGAAGGTCGGGCTGGATTTGGTCAAATCATCCTCGAAACACATCTCAAGGCAAAAATTGTCAATTAAATTCGCTTGCTGTTGCTGTTCAAGTTGTACATTTGTAGTGATCAGATGTCAACGCTAAGATTTGTCCATGATGTATACCGCGTAGAGTAATTGTTGTTGCTTTTAATGTTAGTAATACTAGTTTGTTTAATGCCATACATGATAAATACGTTCGCTGAATAAAAAGGAAAAAAATTGGAAAATTTGTATGAATCCCAAACTTGATATTACTTTGCAAGAAATTAGAAACAATTAAAAGACAGACTGAAATAGAGTGCCATGGACGACTAATAGTATAACCGAGAAGGTAAAGTGGAAAGAATAAAAGCTTGGTTGATTGAGCCACGACTGTCACCATGGTGACGTCATGCTTCAGCGTTCTTTATCATCCCCTACGTCATTGTGACCGCATGGTCATCAGACGCTATCGATTTAATCAACCAAACATTTATTGTTGTTTTGATTAATTAAAATGGGTTGAGATTAATTGGTTTTAATGGTATACACCCAAACGTCTATATATGAATACCCTGAAATAAAATGGTTTGTCTCGAAAAAAAACCCCAGTTGGATTTAGTCCGTGCTGAATAATCATAATATAATTATATATCATTGAATAAAGATGTTTAATGTCAATAAATATTTGTGTAAATAAATGTGATAGTTTCCTAATGTTTCCATGTTTAATGCTAGGCTTTGTTTTACATCTAATGTGAACAGCTTCTCCCAAAGTCCACCTTCGTGTGTTGCTTGTTTCATGATAATGCCATATCAACTTCCTCATTCAAAAATCACAAAGTGATTTTAAAGCGTTACCCCTTAAATCCATATTTGTTGCGAACTATTCTGTGGTAACAGCTTCTCAATGAATAAGACGTTAAAACCTTGATTGTTGAAAAGTTGCAGACCATTATCATGAGCTAACTCTTATTGATGCTACTTTACCTAAAATGTGTAGGAAACCTTTAATCAGCGGTAAACGATAATTAAATATGACTATGCAAGCTGACCCTAATACATGTAGATGCTAATGCCAAAAGTGGACTAAAATAAACTATTTCGCTATAGCCTCTTTGAAAGCTCTATGCTTTGGTTCATTTAAACCGGTATTTTATCAATTTTCCAACATACACCGCACCAAAAGTTGTTTCTAGTCTATGGATGCTTTCTCTGATCATTGCAAGTGCACATAACATCTCCACGTGCCATTTCAGTCTCTGGCTGCAGCCGTTGGCATCGTCGTCCAATCTAAGGTGACCGCCTTCCGCATGCAGTGTCCAGAGCAAGTGGCCGTATCATTGGATGAAAAGAAACGAGAGGAGGAGTACGCCTGTACCGTGGAGACATTCACCGGCTCCGCCATTACCGGCACATTCGAATTCGGGACGAGCAAGATATTAGATAATGTAGCGATCGCTGGTAGGTGGACGCAAATGGGTCACTCCGTGTCATGGTATGACGTGGCCTATCAAAATACAGAAACACTGTTACAATCATCTAGTCTTGACTGGGTTCAGACCAACACCATAAACCCCACAATATCTTGGCTGTACATGAATCAATTGTCACACTAAACCAACGTACAGCTACATGAATCAGCTTGCCGACCACGATAATCATAGCGCTATCGAAACCAAAGCAGACCAGAGCAAAGCTATCAGACTTGTTCACGTTGGCAGTTGATCCTCCAGATAGCGCGAATATTCATCTTGTTTCTATTTGTAGACCCTCCTGTCAACACTGCCGGCCCGGGCATACCGCAATTTGGCACATGCACTGGTGGGACTGCTGACAGGACGTACGTTATGCCCGGATCCGAATTCACTGAGGATGGCACGATCATCGGCTGGGAATTCAACATGGAAAAAACAGGGGACCTGTCACTCTTGGTGAGAATTTTAGTCAACCACTCCTTTATTGTAACATGCCGTACTAGTATGTTATTGCTATCTACAATGTCGATGATAGAGACTCAAAGAAGACGGTGGTCAAGTGCTTTTCTTGTGACAGTTGCATTCACTTCAGGTCCAGGTCAGGCAAAGATGGTTTGGGTCTATGACAGAAGCACTCAGTAAATAACTTAGTATAACACCATGTGCATGTGTCCTTATCAAATCGTTTGCTATAATCAACACGAAAGCCCAAATGCCATGTCCCATTCTTGTCTCGTTGCAGGTCCTTGAACCCTCATGTGGGAGTGGCTCGTTTTGCTACGACAGTTACACGTGCCAGGCAACCTGTGAGGTGAGGTGTTCAACAGCAACACAGTCATTCTGTACATCGAATAGTCAGTGTACGGCGAAGACGATCACAACATGTCCGATAGATCCAAGGTCGCAGAAACCAACATTCGACTGGATGATCAAACATGTGGTGCCGGTTACGACTGTAACGGTCGGGTATAACTACATCGATTTGACAACAGTCACGGCAGCAAGCTTGAATGTTACTCGAGGAATGGCAGTTGGCGCAGTAACGAAGGGGATCATCGGAACCAAAACACCCTGGACAGGACCTTCTGATTATTCCGAGAACTACATCGCTCCTCGTCAAGGAGATACCATCAAATCAGCCTCTCTCGACGACGGAGCGACCACAAAGAACAAAAAACTTCTGGTTCGAGCTTTAGTCAGTAAGGCCAGCGTGACAAAGGTCTATCACAACTGCCTGAACTCGGGAGACTATGAGATGACGGCAACTCTCACCACGACGGGAGCCGTTGGCAGTGTCACCCAAAAGCGGAAGATATCGTGCCAGTATGGCATCGATTATTGTATCCTAGATGCACCTAATGTAGCTGAAGCAGGGAAAGCCGTGACCTTGGAGATACTGGAACACAAAGGTAAACACACAATGGTAACATCACGTCACCTTAGGCAGGCCGGTTATAGGCCTCGATGGAATTCAAAGAAGCAGCCAGTGTGAAATAGATCTGCCTTAAAGAAAATAACGTATTTTTGTCTTCAGCGACGAATTGTGCTGCATCCAGAATTTTGATTTCTCTCATTTGTTTCCCCATTTTTCATGTGGAAATAATGCTTTGCACTTATACAATTGACATATTAAAGCTGGTAATGACAGCAAACACAAATAGCTTGCACATACATTGATCGATGATCTTCAATCCTGACATGTAAGATGTTAACTTAATTTGTCTATTTACTTCCTTCTTCAGGAACAAACATCTCTTATATGTGGAATTACGATGATAGTTCGGCTGTGAAGAAGGAAGTTTCTCTATACACCGTGCACACGTTCGCTGTGAGGAGGACATACAACGTCTGTGTTGAGTGCAAGAATGCCGTCTCTTCGAAGTCGAACTGTACATCCTTAGATATCAAGGACAAGATTGGGACAGTCACTGTGACAACCACGGCAGCAACTGCCGGTGTGGATGCCACTATAAAAATAGCCATCAGTAAAGGAACTGGCTACAAATGTAGTGTCGACTTCGGTGATGGCACTATCGCGGTCTATAATGATACCCAGCTCCCCATCACAACTGGTCAGGTCGTTCACACATACACCACACCAAATAAGTACACTATCAAAGTCAGCTGTAGGAATGGAATAACGCCTGATCCTGAAGTTCAGACAGCCACACAAGATATAGAGGAAAAGCTAACTTATGTTAAAATAAACCCACCGGGTGCAAAGAAAAATGAACCTGTGCAGGTTATGATTCAGACAAATGTCAAGAATGGTCACGGTTTGACCTATACATGCACGTCTACTCCGCCGTTTAAGGCAAACACGGCGATAGACACGAGTCATTGCACCAACAAGCCTTCATGTGCATCTACCCCGATTTCGGACGTGCTTGATCAAAAGTACAGTGTCAGCTGCACCGCCACCAATAAACTGGGCAGTGTCGACACAACCATTGATTTCACGATTGATGCGCCGCTAGATAGTCCTTTCGTCAACATTTCTAAAAGGTGCAACCCGGTCAAGTTTCCACCCGACATCACTAATTATTACATCATGGCACCAAGCTGTATCGAATTCACTGCCACCATCAAAGGTGGTTCTAACGCATTTGTTAAAATAGATTACGGCGACGGCACTACTGCTTCGCCCAATGTGCAATTGACGAGTACAAACCCTGAAGTCATATCTCACCAGTACACAATGGTCGGAACCTTCGAAGCTAAGGCCATTATCGGAAACGGAAATGGGGAGTTCAACTGGAAATTTGTCATAAAAGCTTACAAGAAGATGGATTTCCAATGTAACATTGTGGATCCACAGAAAGCAGGAAAGGTTGAGATCAAGTTCAAAACACCTGACGGGATGGTACCCCCTGATGTCGAGTACTCCATAGACTTTGGGGACGGGACGACCAAGGCATATTCTCCATTTAACATGGCCACACCGGTTGCTCACATTTACAACGACCCAAACTCCTACAACGTTACGACCACTTTCAAAAACTCTGTCGAGACTTACCACTTGGCGTGCACATTTCAAATCATTGAAGCCATCATGGACCCAAGGCCGTTCTGGACACCAGAACATGCAGTATGCAACTCGCCTGGAACAGAACTGTCGCTATTGATGCAAGTCGGCAAAGGATCGGGTATGAAAGTCACTTACAACTGGAATTACCCCACATCGTCGTCAAGTTCAGTCACTGTTAACTGTAAGTCGATTTCTCTTCCAGTATTTCTCGCTTTTTTCACATTTGAAACGAGGCTAGGCATCAGGAATGATTAATAGAACTTCGTAGTCTCTCCCTGTCTTATTGAACTTCATCAATCAAGTGTCTTCTTAATTATTGTAACACAACCAAGGTCTGGTTATTTGTTAGACTTTGGTTATGAATTAATGCCATTATATTGTGATGAGGTACATGTATTGATTGATGAACTCTTCCACCCCAAGAAGTTTGAAAACACATCTCAGAATTCCAGTCTGTACACAAAAAGACTTCATCATTCAGAAAGTATTCGCAAGCCTGACGAATTGCTACGAACGACGAGTTATGTAAACACATTTTGCCGACGACTTTCTGTTAAAGTTCCCCAGGCTCCTTCTACAACTACACATGTATAAAGATGTGCAAGTGTCGCATCGGAATTAGGGGAGGTCTTGATAGCATTCGTGCTTCGTCGTTCGTAGCATGGACTAAAAGAAGTCCGTGTTCGTACTGATTACGACACCTGTCGATTGAGTGACTCGTTCGTCGAGGTTGGTGACAACATCCGAGATTCGGTAGGAAATTGGAATCTTCAACATCTAGTCGAAGGTGTGTGAAATCGGATGGAGACAGCCACGTTGGCGAGCAGCGAACCACTCTTGAAGTCTCGTTGTGGCTGACGGAAACACTGTGATAGATTTTCAAAATTGGTTTCAAAGAACTTGTAGAAGAGCTACATGAATGAACGTCTTTGGGTGTGATGAACTTCTTCAGGTGTTATGAGAAATGGTTTATGACCAAGTAGTGTCGATATCTTTGGTTGTTCTACGAAAGCCGAGCTTGAATAAAATAGAACATTTTAAGTTGTCAATCGGCCAACTATGTTTGATGATTTTCATCTATGGGTATGCAAATTGTAAATCATTCGAGACAAACCAACGGTTTCATCGCATAACGCTTGCATTCCAGTTCCCAAGTCACTCACGCCCACCCTTGTGAGTACACGGAGGTTCGACCGCCTCGGCAGTTATACCTGCACGGTGAAAATCTTCAATGATTTGAGCATGTTCACCTTCACACACAAGGTATATTGCCAAAATGGAGTGTTCAAGGACGATTTTGAGTTTACGAGTGACGCACCACGTCCAACCACAGACCGTAAGTACTATCATAAAACGTTCTTTCTTTCATTCTCTCGACCAAATCCGTCGCATCTGGGTCGTTTTGTCCCCCAGCCTCGTTCCAAATATTCCTTTCAGCAAAGTACTTGTACGAAATGTAACTAGATGTGACAACGGTTTCACCAGTTAACAAGTCATTTTAAATAACTTGTCTTTCACATTGCCGTACCCATCAAGTGTCACGGCGCGGATGATGCGCTCATCTACTTGGATCTGCTTTGTAAGCCCAGTAGCATTGGTGCCCGTTGAGTCACCGATGTGTCACTTCATTTTCAGCAAAAGTTACCTTCACTCTGAAATGGATTGGAACAACAGAACCAACAGATGCTAGCGGGGAACTCCAGTATGGGAAACCCCTAGATGGACAGGCAGCTATCACTCCTGTTTACGCTGGCACTAAAATATTGAAGAACACGAAGACGTATCAGAGCATTGGATGCAGGACGGCCAAGATGGTCATCAAGAACTATGCATCTTCTATAACATGGGAAGCAGACGTAAGTCTTTGAACACGTGATAGTATGAGTGGACGATTGTCTGGCCTTTTGACTTGATACGTCATAAGATTCAGCCTGAGAGCGACAAGTCATGTGAAGGCGCATGTTAACTCCCTTAGTCATCCATTGAACAGGCAAGTGCGGCCATGGTGTTGGAGGTGCCAGCTGAACAGTTTACACCCATCTAACCTGTCGAGGTTAGAGACAGTGCCCTGAAGTGAAGTGGAGCTTGCTGCAGAATGCTAAGTCAGTTTGTCCTGATAAAATTTGTGCAAATCTATGATTCAACCTCATTTTTAAGCATCTTGTTTGTTTACAGGCAAGCATTCAAGATAGTCTGCAAGACTTTTACATCATACCAAAATACCGTCCGGCGGTACCCCTAAACGGTGTTGATAAACCAGGTTTGGGCACTGACAAGAACCATTTTCCAAGCAACCGTGATATCAAGCTTTATACAAAATTTTACGGCGGGAAGCTGGGTGAGTGAAAGAGAGGGTGAGCGAGCAGCGTAGGGAGAGACATTCCGGCCCTTAATCCTTTGGTTGTGGTAGAGCTGTGCAGCGAGGAACTTCGAGGAAATCAGCAATTATTTGAGACAGCAAAGCCGTCGGTTTAGAAAAACAAGAATATTTCTGTTGATATGTATGAGCTGATTGCATGAGTACATGGTTTCTCTCTTTCAGAGTCTGTTGATAAGTATGAGTTGATTGCTGAGAGTACAAGTTATGTGTGGTTGTGTAACAGCACGGATATCAAGCCAGGAGACCCACTTACATACAAGATACCGGCGGTAAGTAGGCTTTGGGTTAGTGTTGACCATAATCCCATGACTCGTTCGCACCACACGCAAAAACTGGCTCGGAAAATTCGACAATGTTTTGCATCAAATCACTCGGTCTCGCTGATGCGTCATGTTTTACATGACATTGAAATCAACACAAGTTGTATTGACGTTTTCTGGTGAAATGGACTGTATACCATCTGCATGTTGGCAATGACACATTCTCGTTAACAGGTGATATACAGTATCATCTTCGTTATGATTCCAGCCTGGTACATATAATATCTGCATCACAGCCTCCAACAAAAAGGGCAGTGTTTCCAACTGCACCACCGTCATCGTGGGAGATACACCTCATGGCATCACCATAGATGACAGCAGAATAACCACTAAACCGAATGAGCTAAAGACCTTTAAGATCGCGTTTGCAAAGGTTGGAACAAACTCTTGCGTTGCCGTCAATTTCGACTTTAAAAGCACAACCCTGAAAAAGTGGCATTTGTATGGAAAAAAATCAGACTGCACAAAGCAGGAGGTTGAGAAGAACCTGAATCTTCCGGCGGATGCGGAACGGAATTACATAGATCGCGCATTGGATACATCTGGTTGGACTCTTTCTCATACATACACTTCAGGAGGACATTTTGAAATCAAGGTGATCGGAGGTAACTACATAGCTGCAAGTTCAGCGTCCCTTGAGTTCAGCGTTTCCAAAGATCAGAAATGCCAGCGTCCAGAGATCAAGATTGATGACGCGCGTCCATTTGAGAATGGTACGCGATGCGATAGAGGATCCGATTGTAAAATCAGAGGTATAGTCGACTCCCTCAATTGTGACCCTCAAGACAACATAAAAGATTGGACCATGGAACAAATGAATGATAATGAGACGGTCAATAAGATCATAGATATCAAATCATGCGCCGGCCATAATGGACTGTATCTCACCATCCCTAGACACTTTCCCGGTGCAGGTCTCGGGGTCTATCGCCTGACTCTGACCGTCCAGATGACTGGCTCCAGTGACATCAAAGACCAAAAGTTTATCAGTACGGCCGTGACCTTTATCTGGATAGTGCGAGGTCCAATATACGCGAGTATGATCTACGGAGGCTTGACATTTATGACCCTAGGGAAGAAAGACCAGCAAACGTTTGATGCTGCTAAATATTCGGTTGATAGTGATGTGGACCCTTCAGCGCCCAAGAAAAAGGTGAGTGATTTGTGAGGGGTAGAGCTGCGAGTTACTCCTAAGATCACCATTTACCTAATGAGGAGAACAATGCAGCTATTTCGGAAAATCTAAAAAATACACTCATTCCAAACACATGTGTTAACGACAGGAGTTTTCCAACTGCAACATCGCATTTGCTCTATTCTCGTGAAGTGCGTTAGTTTGCTCTGTAAACGTAGTTTTTATCTTCGAATTAATAGAACGTGCATGTAAGGTTGTTTTAAAACACTTCACGCATAATGTCGCGAAGGTTCTTGATGATATAGGTGAATTAAGTGTTTTAATTTGTGCTTCAGGAATTCCGTTACAAGTGGTTCGCCAAACAGACGCAGGAGCCTGATAACCCGGACACCACAACACTCATGTCCCCTACACCCAGTGACGACAATCACGGCGGCTGTTTCGGCAATGGTGTAGGACGGCTGGATATCCCGGAAACCTCAGGCACGTTCACGCCCGACTTCTCTCGCATGCCCATCAACGGTTCCTGCAACATCACTGTGATTGTGCAGGTATATGACCATAACGGGACGGATGATCGATCCGGACTGGCATCTGTGGTTGTCAAGATCGTCGAGGGAAAACCACCTATTGTCAGCATAATGTGAGTTTTTAAAAGATCTGAGGTTCTTTTAGAAGTTTACTCTCTAAGGTTTAATCACTTTTGCGAATGGACGGCGGATGAGCAATAGAATCTTCACCTTCATAGGGTAGGAATACTTCGAGGGCGGACATATTTGGACAGTTAAGCGGATAGTAGCGGATACTAAGAACAACAAATAAGGTTGATCACAAAGCAGAAAAAGAGCACCGACATAGACCCTTGTCTTCATTCATATCTTACAGATGTAGCGACGAAAGATTCTGTGTGAAAACACAGTTCGGCCAGAGACTGATTCGGCCATCGGGTCTGTGCAAGCTGAGCGTGAAGTGTTTGAGGAACTGTCCCGACAACAAGGCTTACAGGGAGAACGAGGCTATCTACCGGTGGAAGATACGCTACAGTTACAAGAACACAAAAACTGCATTTGGCCAAGTGGATTCATTGATTTACGTACCAGACGTCTCCAAGACAACTCCGGACAGCCAACGGCCCTATATTGGTAAGTACTATTAAGCTCGGACTTACTTGGCCAAGGCAAAGTTGTCATGTTAACTTGTGTTGACGAAACCACCTCGTTAGATACAAATGTGCCTCCTTTATGGTCAAGGACCGACGCCACGCTCGAACAGCAGATATGAAATCAAAACGTACCGAGTGCTCGCCCACCTCGCGGTTAAACTACTTGTTGCTGAAACGTTCTTCGGGCGCAGGTAGGTTATTATTGGAGAACTCTTTATCATAGAATGGCCATCTTGCTAACCATTATAAAATAAGTAATAGCAGATGTCTCAGTGTTGAACTATGCAGATACCATACGTCGAAGGTTGTTATCAGTTGAACTTGACTATGGTGTTGGTGCAGAAAGAAAACAAATCTTTCCTGTTGAGACTACAGCCGTTAAGAATGGACAGACGTTAATTTTGACCAAGAAACGACTTCTTCTTGCAGATTGATAATGCAGCAATGTTTATCTAGTCGAAACCTGATATTCCTTTTCATTTGCATATCGCACGCTCAGTCTTGTAATTGTAATGTGCGCGAAATCCGCCTTGCGCTTTCCACACAGCGCAAACCTTCCTTCATGCTATATTCATTTCATGATGCCAATTTTCTGAAAGTCGATCAGTCTTCTCAACACGGAAACAACACACTTGTTATGAGTTTGTGATGAAAAGAAACCATAAATAACCAGAAGCGATGCCATTTCCCTCATGCATGCTCACATGCAATATATTGACTTCATTCGGAAGAGGCAACGAAAACAGGCACTGTACACACTTAACCTCTGGCACACACGGCCTACCCTAGATTGGGCTTTCAAGCATCGTTTTCGGCAACCTTCACTTGTTTCCTGATGAAGTGATAGGCACCATGGTCAATGAACCGCTGCGTTCCCGCACCAGCTAGCTATAGTTCGCGCACGCGCAGACGCTGCGTCTGCTAACGCGGACTAATCTGTCAATTCGATACTTTACAACCCTACAGGTTCAAGAGGTAAGAACAAGATATGATAATGAGTGTAACCCCCCCTTGCTTCTGCCCAAAATGACAAATACCTAATCATTCGCATTCGGCTTCCCTGGAGTTTGATGTGAAGTTTCTTTTTATACAATTTTGTGGAAATCTACGGTCAAGTCGAGCCAGGTCGAATATCAAATCTTCTCCATGAGTTCCTCG
The DNA here is from genome assembly GCF_910592395.1 of Lineus longissimus. Taxonomy (NCBI): domain Eukaryota; kingdom Metazoa; phylum Nemertea; class Pilidiophora; order Heteronemertea; family Lineidae; genus Lineus; species Lineus longissimus. Next base: position 29,076,864 of record NC_088308.1, read on the forward strand.
GTTTCAAACAATGACGTCAATGCGCTCCTCAGCCATTTCGATTTGGAATGGTCGTCCAGGTGTAAGGATGTAAACCTGTTAGTTGTAGTCACCTTTGTCGTGCATCCCCAACTCCCCTTGTAATCATCAACGGTCTTCAGCCTCAGAAAGAATAAAACCTATCAACTTCATGAAATGGGAAGAGGAAGGAATTCCTCTGATTCAGTGGTGATGTTCTCTTCGTCGAGCTTTGTGTTCGCTCGTCACTCTTATTACAAGTTTTTGCGGAGTTCAAAATGTCTGTCACAAAGGTTTCTCATGCGATCAGATGATAGCACCATATAGGTCGCAATAGCTTGTTAACCTTAGTCATTTAATCGTTTAAAGTAACTTTACAGACCTATCCCAACTGGTTACTGTCGTAGTAACGTATTAGCATGTGCCTTTGGTTGACTATTGTAGATATGACTCATATATCAGTTCTCTCATCATGATGAAATGATGCCCTTGTGGGCCATACTCGAGCTTGGTCATGGAATACCAGCATGTATATGCCATTCGATTCAATGCGCCTTAATCTATTAGAATATAGATATTACTGTCTGAATGAAGCATATTTCTGCCTCTCGTCTTTGAATAAAATAAAGCACTTGACTCCACCTTTCAGGCGAGGAATCAGAGGAACTGACCTTACTGCCTCCACTCTTTGAAAAGGAGTCCGACTTATATCAAGCCGAACTGACCTTGTCCTATCTCGGTCTAAGAGGCATTGCCGAAATGAATTTCACGGTGAACCGCCCACCTACGAAAGGCAGCTGCAGCGTCTCGCCGAAAACAGGAACGTACATTTCCACCAAGTTTGTGGTGAGCGGCGCGGGATGGTCTGATGAGCGAAAAGTGAGGTTTTATGAAATATACGGTAAGTTGAACAAAGTGCAACCAAGTTATCGGGTCCTCACCTTTTTCGAGTCTCTTGTCCCATTTGACTAAAATACTGGTCGTGACGAAGAATGATCAGTACATCGGATGGCCTCCTGTTGATTTGACTAGCCCGTGCTCCATTTGTCTTCATTGACTGGATCGCGTCCGTTGGCAGTTACCTTGAACTGGAGTTTTCGATTCAAGAGTTCACTAATATCTGCATGATATTTGACATTTCATGAATCCATCACCAATGAGTCTGATCAGTCATGGTTGACTTGAGACAATGTAATTGAAACCTCTAATGACCAGAATAATTATCAGTCCCAGAGAGAAATGACCATGGTGGAGATGTCTCAGGTTCTTCACCTCTCTATGATCAGCAAAGACCTTCATGATCATGACATAAGCGGGCCCAATATTCCTTCCTCATTCTATAGTTGTATCCATTTTGCATTCGTAGTCAATTTTCCGCAAACCGGCACGGCCACAGATAACGAATTCGTGAAGAAATTCATCGCTGTAGGCGAAGGTGATAAGTTCAATCTGACCAGTACTCTCCGCCAGGGAACATTGGGCGTGAAAGTCCGAGTGTACGATGACGAGGGAGCTTACACGGAATGCGCAGCAGGAGAGGTCACGGTAGGTAGTCTCGGTCTCTTCGCCCCGGGTCGCGATGATGAGCCCTTCGTCCCGGGTAGAGTTGATGAGCCCCCAAGTCCAACGTCCCTCTAATATTGTCTCTGTAAGGTCCCTGATATGAGTTTTGTTTTGTGTGTTTGTTTAGTATCAGTAGAAGAGTAGCGGCGCTGGAAGATCCACATGCCCCCTTCCCTCCAACATTTCGAGCAAAATACGTAGTCCTCTCTTTGTCACGCTGCCAGTCCTTATCTGGGTTGCGATCAGCTTGCTGTTGCCCCAAAGGGGCACGTTCGCACCCTCGCCTCTGGCAGTCGCCTTTTCTCTTATTCTGTGCATCATCCAGGTTCTTTCTTCCCTCCCCTCACGCTAATCGATTCCTCTGCTAAAGGCCTCTGCGACGCTGGCAGCGGTAGGTTCCAAGTTGCCAAATATCATTCAAATGCGAAAAGTTTTTCCTTTGACTTGTCATCTTGACACCAAAGTCTCTGAGATGCAGTTCCTTGTAAGACCTATAACGACTGTAAGTTGAGATTGAACTTATTGGGGTAAGGTGGGATTTGTAGGCCCAGGGCGTCGCTATTATTGGAACGATAAAACCACACGGACAACACTATGCAGTTTAACATACTTCGTTGCCATGATTAAATTTACTTCTTGTCAATGACAGGTTTCTCCCAACATCATGTCGACTAAAGAACTCGCCTCCAGTATAGATAGCGCCTTCCAGAAGGGAAACCCAGGTGAGGTAGCTGAAACCTGCGTAGAAGGACTAAGTGCAGGAAACGATAAACAAAGTAAGTCTAGTGCCTCCACAGTGCCCGCTTGTTCAAAAAAAACTTAGTCATTAATTTGACGTTATCTTTAACTCGGCGTTATCACATCAACCCAAAGTCTTTTTTCACAAGTCGATGGCGGACACATGCATTTTGAGTCATTGACCCCTACAACGAATGTAGCGGCTTATTCTGGTCGGAACTATAGTATCAGGCTGCAATTTGTGAATGCTCATATTGGGTTTGGTGCTACATGTATTTGTTATGTGTTCTTTTGCAGAGAAATTGGCGAATCTGGTGGACCTCTCTAAGGGGAATCAAGTAAGTAGTTTAAACAGGCTTTGGGGGAACGCAGTGAGGGAGTGGATAGCCTGCCAGAGGCGCAGTGGTCAGAGCGTCGCGCACCATCATTTAGAGGCACTTAGTTCTTTTCCGTTAAAGTTCCCCCTAGAAGGCTCTGTGGAACTCTGCATGCTATTATATATATGTTTATTCGTACTACATGACGCAATCGAACTTCATCTTTAGCACGACTAATATCTACGACTAAACCTAGTGTCTCTGCAACTAAAATATATCAGTTGTCATCGCGAAACAAACAACCGGAATTGTTGCTATGCATGAATGCCATAGTCCATCTATCTTGCGTTGACATACCATACACGGCTGCCAAGATAAACACATTTTTCCAGTCTTGTTTTTTCCCAATGGCTTTGTGGATCGGCACCATACTCCTTCAGATAAGCTTTGGAACCACCCTGGATTTTGCCTCAAATTCAAAATGGCCGCCAATATCCAAAATTGCTGCCAAAGTCTCGTTTTTTGAACAGCTTGGTAACAGGTTTGATTGTTTTTTTCAGTTGTTGACACCAGCGCAGGAGAACCTGCGGGCAGAGGGGACCAAGGTATGCATCTCCTTATTATTTCCGGTATACACCGGTTACAATTGCCTACTCGAAGGCATCATCATGAAAAGTATTGGACACCACAAGTAAATTCTTCGAATGACCTTTTTAGGAAGGCACTTCAACTTCTAGCAGAAATACGACGTTGAGGCCTGTCTTCAAAGATTCTTTGCCTGAAAACGGCAATGGAAAAACTGGCTGCAACATCGCAGCCTTCATGCTGTGGGAAAAAAATCAAATTGATCAGCCAATACCCACAAGTAAAGCTAGATTGACGGATATTTAGTGTCTTATCAACAAGGTTTATCCCTACTGCAACTCCCCTCAAGCGAAAGTTGACGTGTTTTTCTTTTTCTGTAGTTCATAGGAAACGTGCTGAAAAAACTGGCGGTAACACCTGTAATCCTCGGTCCCAAGGAAAACATCGAAATATTGACCTCTGTGGTCAGACTGCCTTCCCTTAACGACCGGACGTTGACGGTAAGAAGTACATTGCGTAACCTGATTAAGTGAAGTGCATTGGTTGTTGAAAACTTCCACTGAAATATAATGATAGAGATACAAAAGCATTGAGCAGTCTTGCGTTTTAATGTATTTCAGCTTACTCCGGACACAGCTGCATTCTAAAATCTTCCCTGTTCTCCCTAGAATTGGAAACTAAGGTTGTTTCATCTCGAGTGATACTGGTTGTTCTCGTCACAATCCCTCGCTTGCGTAGATGTTGATTAACCCTACCACGGGAGGGGGGGGGGGATACGTGGATTTCCAAATGTGAAATCCAGAATATGCAACATTTGCCTTGTTGAAGGGGAGCAGTATGTGACACACATACACGAAACAGAAGCCATCACCCTCTTGTTTATATTCTAGCCAATGATTCAACAACTATTAGCCAATACCCTTGATGAGATTATGAACGACCCAGTCGCCAGTGTTGAAGACAAGATCGACATAGTGGCCAGATTACTAGCTTGCGGGAAGGACTTGGAACTGGTAAGTCTGCCTCAGCATGATTGCAATTGGACAACTACCAATATATTCCAAATAGCGGCAGACAATAAAACCATCAAAGAACTGAATCGTCTCACATGTGATCCCGATATCAACCTCAGAAAATGTTGCTTTTCTCTGCGAAAGGAATGACATACAAGAGCAATATAGGTGGGGATAATGTAACGCGAGGCACGAGTCTTATGGGATTTGGAAAGTGTCTCTCCGTATCTGGCACTTTGCTCTTCATGGGAAATATTAGAGAAGTTTTACCGAAGTAAATGCCCTGAAGCAGTTACAAAGTAGAATACATGTGCCGATAAGGGTTATTATGACTACAAATTCATCCTACCGTAGCATCTCATCATTTTAGTTTCTGTCACGAATGTTTTCTTCTCAGGGGCAGAAGACCACCAGACAAAAACCTGGAAACGAGGCAAGACAAGAAGCGAAGAAGAAAGCTAGACCTAATATGGCATTACCGAAGAGTGGAAAACCATGTAAGTTACGGAACTTATAAAATGAATCGGTGACCGACATGACCGGTATTTGGGCATTGAAAGCACTGCGTCCCTTTGTGGAGACCTGGTGACAGCTGCTGCTGAGCGATTGAGAAAGACATTGGTCAGTTCAGCGCTGTATGCACTCAGCAATTTCTAAGCCAGACTTCTGCCAATTAAATGATCATCTTGTCTTATATTAAGGCTGGTTGGCTACCTTTAGGAGCTATGACAAAACTCTTTTGTTCAGATTGACTTGGGTCAGGAAGTTCCATTGACTGACTTGTGGTGGTTGTTCATTCTAGTTGATGGAAGCCCTCAGATCGAAGAGGATGAGGCCATTACATCAACAAACCACGAGTTGTCAGATGAACAGGTAGGTGATCAGACTCCCACACCATTGAGTCATACAATACCGCCAGTGTTGGTGTTTTCTCTTGTCGTTGACGCTTACAACTAAACGCAAGGTTGCGTATCCATAGATAGATGATAGATGATTCAAATGATGCATTCCATCCAGCCCCATCTTAAAAATAAGAGTATGAACCATCAACCTAATGTTGATAGAGACCAAGATAAGATTGTCTTCATGATTAGGCCTACACGACTTGATATCTAAAAGAAATCATAGTTACAACCCGAGGTTATGATAAAATAGAACTGTCATCTCGCCCCGGCATGAAATTAGCCTTGACCCTCATCTGGTTGATAGTTCATACTCTTATTTTTAAGATAAGGCTGGATGGAATGAAACATTTTAAGCATAACTTGACCTTGTGGAGCGCCACAGACAACGCAGTGCTACAAGGATACTCGTGCAATCAACCAATCCTTATAATATCATTTTAGAGCAATGCAATTCATGCCAAGTCGAGAAATATATCTAAGCAGTGTCTTGGCTTGTTGGCAAATCTAGTGCCAACCGGTGGCAGCCCCATTGAAGTCAAGTCTGGTGAGATCGTTGTCTCGATACAGAAGGATGAGGTGCAGACAGGGAGGCCAGTTATAGTGAAACAGGGTGCAGCCGAGGCGGACATGGAACCACTCTGCCAGCAGACTAACCTACCCATCTGTAATGACGCCCGTGCACGCATATCTTCAGTAGTAAGTGTTGTCTTGCCCTGATTACTCGTCTGCATTTGCTCGAGGAGTATCAGGTCTAGCATTTTTAGGAAGACGGAACCAATCGGGCTACAGAAGCTATAACCAATGGAATGCATCCGATACGGGGGTGTTCATACCAAAATCAACTAAGGTTATAAAAGTGAAAAGAGTACGATTTCATAATTTGACTGTAAAAGAACTGAATGTGGGTAAACATCTGGTAAAGACAGCGTGTTATGCCTGTTATGCTCTCAATAGCTTTGGCAAAGTTTAGTGAACCTCAATAAATGACACTGATAACGGAAAAGGAATTAAACTCATCTCTAGCAATGGTACATGTGTTTACGTTGTACTGATCCATTCTTCCTCGTTTCAGGTATTGGTTTCACAAAGGCTCACAAGTTATTCCACGTCGGACAGAAACCTTCCGAGTATCGAATCACCGGAAATAGAAATTAACTATCTGGATGAAAACGGAGACGAAATCAGAGTTAACTCTTCTGGCTTCGAAGTCAAATTTACCTTGAAACTGAAGCCGAGCGAATTTGAGCAGACGCCGGGAAAAGTACCGCATATGGAACATTCAGATCCATACCTTAGTATCTCGATCAGAGTAAGTCAATATCCTTCTATTTTAGCCAAATGTAACCTCTATCTTGTTTCCAAGTTGCGACTACCGAATAAAACACTTTTCAAGTCGAAGGTGTTTATGAGTTATTTTATCATTCTTTTAACACGACTCCCATTACATTTCAGGCCAACTATTCCAGTGTTTCTTACCCACCTTACTGTAATTACGAGTCCAGTGAACTTTACGTCCGCCCAGTAGCAGAACCATTCGACCCAAACAAGGCCTACATGATCTTCATCGCCTTTGACAAACGAGTGAATCTCACGTCCAGCTACTACAATGCTACAGTTGTGGTGCCGAAATGGGAAAAAGGAAAAGGTAGAGATGTTATCTTCTTGATACCGAGCCGAAACTTCCTATCGGTTTCCTTGAAACTACTGGCGAACATAATAGGCCCGGTATGGGTATATGGAGACTTCTAGAACATTATGATAACGATTTTTTGGCAAAACTAGTCGGTTCATTCTTGCCCGTTCTAGAGATTAGTGTAGTGTAGTCTAGCGTTCGTCAGATCGTAAGCATACTTTAATAGAACATGTACAAAATCTCTTCTTTTGCACACGCATGAGGGTTGCAGACACCTGGACCACTTCAACACACCCCGGAACACTGATACACGTGGACAAAATAATATCACCTCGTCGTAGGCTAACAAAGGGCAAACTGAGAGGGAATAATTCACTCTTTCTCTACTGACATGTATCTATTTACATGTAGTGTTAGTTCAATATATGCCGAATATGGGTGTGTATATCATCACATAAAAATAATGTAATTCTGTCTCTAGAGTTGCTTATGGCTCTGGAAAACAACTAGTCTCTCTTCAGGTCACATCTTCACAAAGGTCAATTATAGACCATATTGTCACCGACAAAAGGTTCCAAGGAGATGATGCGTTTTGTATAGAGAATGGGGACTAACCGATCTTTGCCTCACTCTTCATGTTCAAATCACAGTCACAGTTTCAGTTCACCCCGCAGAAATCACTCAAAATACTGTTCTATTTATACGATATTGGCCCGTCTATGCCTCTACATAGTTTCATTGGATTTGTTCACAATGCCATAGCAAACATACAAGCACATGACCGCATGGCTTTATCACTAGAGTATTGAGTTACAATTGAAGATGCTACTGCAAGAAGGTGGACATTCTGTCAACATTGAGCTACTAGAAGCCACATTGGCGACTGCGTAGCCGCCTACAGTCCTTAAGCATATTCCACTGATTTCATTGTGGCTTTGGCCCACTCCGAAAAGGAAAAGATAACATTTGACCGCCTTCTTGCACTGGCGTCATCAAATGTGGCAAGGCTGTTTCACGTTTGGCGATTATTATTCACTTGATGTGCACATCATTCTCTAAACACATCGTTGAAGGCTATCTTGTCTTCTTGTTCTCTCTAGTGGCGATTGCAGGTCCAGACTCAGGTAAGTTATAATACCCAGATCTTATACCCATCCTTAGCGTACCTAATTGCTGCTCCACCAAGAATTGTTATCACATCGTTTATGATCATGTGATCATTCGGTACTATAATGTTATCAAAACCCACGACTCCTCCAATATGGACGATTACCTCGTGTCCCCCATTTGATTCCCTAGAATCCTTATCAACCTCTGTCATCGATGGCCACACACTAGTCCTGTACCTTTTAACCCTAATCTCATCATGTCTACTGAAAGCCCATCCTTACTTCCCGATGGTATCCTGGTATAGAAAAACAATCCTATCACTGCACTGGCTTTTCCATCCCTCTGCATGGCGACCCATCCCATGTGCAACAGCGCATCAAGTACAAGGTTCTCCTTCTTACTTACAAGTGTCTTCACCAACTTGCTCCCCAATACCTTTCAGAACTTCTCACCGTTCATACCGTTTCTCGAACTCTGCGCTCTTCATCGGCCGTTCTTCTGTCTATCCCAAAGGCCAATGTCATGTCAGTCGGTGGTAGAGCATTTTCAATTGGAGCCCCTCAGCTGTGGAACAAACTTCCTTCAAACATTAGGAACTGCAGCTCTCTGTTATCTTTCAAGGGACAACTGAAACATTTGCTTTTTAAAGAGGCCTATCAAGCGCTTTGAGCGGCCAGTTAATGGTTGGATGCTGCGCTATATAAGACTCGTATTATTATTATTATTATTATCCTCAGTACTTCCGATACGCATGTGCCCTAACCTCCGCATGGAGGACCGATGACCCAGTCTCCCTAATGCAGACCTTCAAACATACCAAGACGAACCCATCGACGACATGTTACCCTCAGCCATAGATAACCCAACCTGCCTTCAACATGCCTTCTGTTTCGACATCCTGCCTGTGCCCTTATCTAATTTCGCATGGAAGACCAACCTTTTTCTGATATTGTTGTATCCCAGTAACTAAATGGTGTGAATCATACGCCCTGGTGGAAGAGACTTCCAATGAACCAGCTTCATTTCCGGCCTCATGGTTCTTTCGAGTCTTTGCCAAAATTGGAGAATTTGGTCCACGTCAGATTCCCCCACCTGTGTTGGAGCCTTAGCCTCCCCCAGCGTTAGGCACCAAGGTACTGCTATACGATAGCCGTACGGGGCTAAGTTGTCCCCGGAATCAAACCGAGCCTTTTGCAAGGCAGCCAGCTGCCGTGCTCACCACTTGGCTATGAGTCTTCCATAAAGCTCGTCTTGAACATGTTGGATGGTGTATCATTCCTCTCTCTTCATTTCGTTTCAGTAAGCGACCCGTATACCATCACCTTAGACAAGAAAGCCAAGAGTTCACAGTTGAAAGCCAAAGACCCCTGCACAGTTTATGTCGGTTTACGTGAGCTAAACGCCTCGGAGTTTGAAACTTACAACAGGACAGGCGTGAAACCAGATGTGAACAACGAAACCCTGGCCAGTTGGAAGTCAAAGAAGGGGAATGTCACAGCTAATCTTACCATTAGCACTTACATTCAAAGCTGTTGTTACTTTGATGTGGCGAAGCGAGAGTGGAGCCACGAGGGATGTTGGGTAAGTTATTCACCGCTCGTCTAGTCTAACCACCAGCAGCTACAGTCAAAGCTGTTCCTATTATGATGAGGCGAAGTGAGTGTTGGCGACGAGTGAAACATAGAAGACTAATATCTTTGGTCCAGGATCCCACCCAACCAGGAGTGATTGACAACTCTTCACTATTTTCAGGTTAACCCCAAGAAGTCTTCGCGGACTAAAGTCGTGTGCTCATGTAACCATCTAACATCGTTCGCTGGCGGATGGGCGGTGGTGCCCAATAAGCTCGACTTCAACTTCATCTTTGCCAATTTAGATTTTGCCAAGAATCCAACTGTTTATTCCACGTTGATAGTGATAATCATCCTGTATAGTATCGGCGCAATCATATGTAGAAGGGCTGACATGAAGGATGTGCAGAGGGTAAGGTGATATTGGTCAGGTTAACGTCGCATCCAGTTCTTTGGAAGACGATGATTCAGATGAAATAGGCTTTTCGAAAAGAAGGAGAAGTCCACGATGCGAGTTCTATAGTAGGATGGATATAGCATGACGACGGCATGAAGCATCGCTTCCATAGGTTGTACAGTGTTGAATGTTTTTTACGACAAATCTGCGATAAGGTCTGCTTCTCACATGACATTGTCAACATTTGGTGCTGGATGACCAATATGTTACCAAGTGTCTCATGGTGAGGTGAATGTTTTTCTTTGATACTATCCTTGGTGTTGCTGCTTGAGGCCTGCTAATGACGCCAAATATCCTTCTTTCAGGCTTGCGTGAATCCAATGGTTGACAACGACCCTGATGATAAGTATATGTACGAGGTGGTTGTTGCAACTGGGATGTCCAAGGGAGCCGGAACACAATCCAAGGTAACCCAGAATTTGAGGGATTTGCTACTTTTATACCCACGGTACAGCCAGATACGGCACTTTTGACTGACATCTTCGGTAATTATCTTTAGTCACATGTTAATTAATGAAGATAAAAAGATATGCTTACCGTATCAACGGAATCTCCGCACTTGGGAATAAAACTAAAGTTCCAGCAGACAATATATCCTCACCGTATGTGCTCCTATGTAAAGCTTCCGAAAGTGGCATCGTGCACAATTGACATATATCAATTTTACCTTTAGGTGTATTTTGTTTTATCGGGTGAGAACGATGAGACGGATGTGAGGGTGTTACATGACCGCGACCGAGGTAACAAGCATTGTCTAAACAGAGGAAACATTGACAGCTTCCTCTTGACGACGCCAAGGTTCGTAAAATGGAGAGAAATCCCATTGTCCATGCACTTCGATGATCATTAGGTATCTTTTAACAAAGTTATTGTCATTGTCTAATGCTTCAAGTCCGTGATATCGGAGACTCTTTGATAAGAATTAGATGGGCTGGTGATAAACATGTACAACACTTTGAAATACATAAGTTGCTCTGTGACATGAAGGTCGAGAATCAGGAACGCATAATCCACCTAGCCTGTTGTGTCAAACAATATCATCGCCATACACCCAATAAAGCATTAAAGGCTTGTCTACTGTTAATGTTATAGGCCGCTTGGTGACCTAAACTATGCCCGCATCTGGCACGACAACTCAGGCAAAGGCAAATACGCTTCTTGGTATCTGAAATACTTCCTCGTCAATGATCTGCAGTCAAAGAAGAAATATCAGTTCATCCTGAACCGATGGCTGGCGGTGGAGGAGGACGATGGACAGGTACAGTACATGTCGAGGTCAAATCTTGCATAAACTTTACTAGAAATTGCAATGTTGAGACATTAAGGTGCTGGACAGCTGGAGAAGACAAATATTTTCATCGTCTCTCTTTTCGTATTTGTACACTTGGGAAAATAGACATTAGGCCGGGTTTAGATAGGAGTCACGTACGCCTACCGTAATCAGTTTATCCTTATATCACCACTTGTTGAATAGAATAGTAGGCCCATATGAAATAACCTATCTTCTTAACTTTCAGATTGACCGGTTGATCCCTGTTGCTGGCATGGAGCAGATGGTCGAGTTTGGTCATCTCTTCTCGCAGACCACGCGGAAGAATTTCAATGACGAGCACTTGTGGATCTCGCTGGTTGGCCGGCCTCCGCGGAGTCGGTTCACCCGTCTTCAGAGGTGCTCCTGTTGTTTCCAGCTCCTCGCACTAACTATGATGACCAATGCTATGTTCTATGGTCTCAGCGACACGGAGAAACCCAACACAAATGCACTGGAGATAGGACCTTTCACCTTGAGTCCTCAGCAGGTTAGTTACGTATTGGCCGGACTGTTTCATGTGACCTCTGTTGGGCTATTCTTCCCTTGCTTGCCGGGGGTGTTGGTGGTACTATCGCTGCTAATGTTTCCATTCATTCAAGGCCCCAAAACGTAACATATGTTATCCGATATATGACAGTATTACCTAGAAGCGGGCACGAAGTACATGTAACTGCAAGGGTAACCTGGTCTGGAGACGTTCATTTGATCATCTTGTCTCATGTCTGACAGTACCATCATCCTCTCATTTTCAGCTGAGCGTGGGTATCATGTCCAACTTGGTCATCTTCCCCGCTACTTTCCTGACTGTGTGGATGTTCAGGAAGACGCGGCCCAAGAAGAAGCGCCGCTCGCGGATTCAGGAGGCCAAGGAAAGGAAGATCAAAGAGGAGAACGAGAACAATGGGACAGCATCGGTCAGTGATGTCCAGGCGGAGGTCAACAAGAATGAAGACATGGAGATGTGCGAGGTCCAACCAGCCAGGCCTCCGCCATATTTTGAAAATGACATCCACGGTCTAAATGATCTGCAGAACCAAATCCACGTAATCAACAATGGCCGTCCTGAGTCTCCACCCGACAGTGGAGACAAGAAGATTGGGATACCGATGGACAACCCATTGATCAAGAAGAGAAAGAAGAAGTTCTCCCTGCCGCCTTATTGCCGCATCATCTCCTGGATCCTCCTGTGGGTGTGTGTCGCTATTGGCTTGACCTTCTCGTTCTTCTATGGAGTCAGTTTTGGCGAGGTCAAGTGCAAGAAGTGGATCACGTCCATGATGATCGCATTCCTAATGTCAGTGTTCATCACCCAGCCAATAAAGGTGCGTATTATAATACTTATAATAGTCCTTGCATGAAAACGATTAGGCTACCCAATAGTGAGGTAAGTCTGTCTTAGTCATGATTGGTCTTCACCGAATATAGACAGAGACAATCGAGTAGGATTCAGGTTTGGACGACGATCACCACCTTTTGAAATATTGCGTATTGTGATGTGGTAGTTCGCTTAGCAAGCTCATGGTTGTTGTTCAAGTCAGTGGTTGCTGCAATGATATGAATGTCACTTGATTTATCCGAAAGCTGCGCTGTTACAGCTTCCCTTGATTTCCAATCACCAGTCCAAACAACTCTCAGTACACTTTCCATTGATGAAAAAGTGACTTTGTAGCATCTCTCCGCCATCATGCAGGTATTCCTTGTGGCGCTGTTCTTCTCCCTGGTCCTCAAGAAAGCAGACGATGATGGCGACGAAGACGAGGAGGACGAGGAGGAACCGGAGCTGCAGTATGATGAGCAGTGGCTAAACCAGCCGAACGGCCAAGGCAGTAAGTGGTCTAGGTCAAGATCACCATGGACCATCTAGAAATCTCAGAAGTAGAGCAATATTTCTTGAACACAACTTATTACTAGTATTTGCTTTCGTATTCCCAAGTTATAAGACAACAATATTCTCAGTCTCTCAATCACCTACTCCAGTTGATTCTTTCATTCCTATTCCATTCGCCATCCTTTAAGGATAAGAATAAAATCAGTGTGTTTGCAGGATTTCATAAAGCGGATTTTTTTTCACTTGTGTAGGACATGAATTCAATTATATCTCGACACATTCTCTCTATGTGAGACGGCCTTCTTTGCGATTCATCCAAGATGAACGTGAGATATGTCAAATAAAGTGATGCAAAACCTTTTACTCTACAGCGTTCGGTGTGACGAAACCGCGAATGATTGCCTACAAGCCACCAGACCCAGTACAGCTCGAGAAATACCGTGAAAACCGCCTCAAGGAGTTGAAGATGTACTCGATCATCAAAGAGGTTCTCAGTTACTGTCTCTATGTGTGGGTGTTACTCTCTGTGAGCTACAGCTTCCGAGACCCGGACTCCTACACTCTCCAGGATGAGATGGTCAACGTTTTCATCCACAGCAACAAAGGCGACCCTGGCGCAGACTACAGAAAGGTGAGTTCATAAGAAGTATCAAATGCTGAAAATTCGCTGCAAGTTCAAAAGCTTATTCTGGTCATATTTGTAAAGGAATCTTCAGTTTGTTAGATTGACTTCACTTAACTACATAAGTTGTGGTCACATCTGATCCTCATGCAAATTTGATGACCTAAATGTACATACTGTAGAGAATATCATTGCTTCAAATAGTTTCAACCCAACATACCACTGTTTCAGATAAACACCTTCAAAGGCTACTGGGACTGGACAAAGCAAGTCCTACTACCGGCACTTATTGTAGACCCTTGGTACGACAACAAAAGCGATTATTACGCCCAAGCTTATGGACAACGAGGCTTCATCTCGGACAGGTCTCAGAGACTCATGGGTTATGCTGTTATACGGCAGCTCAGAGCTAAGCCATGTAAGTCTGCTATAAGCTACTTCACTGAAAATCTGCCATCCAAAAATGTCAGATTTCCTCTCTTCACTCCTTTCCTTTTGCAATTCTTCATATTTTGACCTGGCTAATTAGCACGAGTAAGCCTGTTTCCTGAAAAGACAATTTTATTCATTTGGTTAGACATCTCCATTTTTCATTTCAGTCTCGTGTAATGTTGAAAAGGTGATGCAGGTAGCCATTAACGAGTGTGTGGAAGGATACGGTATGTTCAGCCAAGAAGAGGGGACCTTTGGAGTAGGATGGACACCTTATAACAAGACACTGAACAACACAAGAGAAGAGTACACCTATACATCAGCATTTGCGTTGGATGGCCTTCCATATGCTGGTAACCTTGCCGTTTACTCTGGCGGGGGTTATGTCCACAGGTTGCAGGGTGGTGATAAAGAATTGATGGACAGCGTTGATCGCCTGATGGATGAACTATGGCTAGATACGTACACTCGAGCTATCTTTGTGGAGTTCACGGTGTACAACCCAAACATCAACCTGTTCTCTGTGTCGACCATTCTTACAGAGGTCCCGGGTAGCACTGCTATGGTGAATACGTTCCGCTTTGAATCCATCAATCTTCTCGGCGACTACCACGGTGATGGGAAATGGTACGAGATTACATGCCAGGTCCTCTTCTGCGCCTTTCTCCTGTTTTTTATTTATAGAGAAACGAAAACCCTGATTAAAGAAAAGGCGGGCTACTTCAAGCAAGTGTGGAACCTTTGTGAAACGGCCATCATCGGGTTGTCCATTGGAGCTATAGCCATCTACTTCTACCGATACTTTATCACGAAAGGCCTTGTGGCAGCCTTCAAGAAGTCTCACGGTTTGACCTATATAAAGTTCCAGTACGTGGCATATTGGAACGAGCTGCTTCTCTACTTGGTTGGCTGGCTCGTGTTCCTAGCAAACCTCAAGTTCCTGCGGTTGCTCCGCTTCAACAAGCGGATGGGGGTACTGGGCTCAGTTCTCCGCCATTCTCGGAAGGATATGTTCGCCTTCGGGATCATGTTCTCAATCATTTTCTTCGCCTATGTCCAGTTCTTTTACCTGATCTTCTTACGAGAGCTTGTCGGCTACAAATCCTTTATCGCATCTGCTGAGACAAGCTTGAATATCATGTTGGGCAAGTTCGACTTCAAGGCCATGTTGGATGCAAGCCCCATCTTGGCTCCCTTCTTTTTCTTTCTGTTCGTGGTGACCATCATCATGGTCCTGATCAACATGTTCCTGTCTATCCTGAACGAATCGTTTACCATCGTCAAGAACGATGTGAGTAAGCAGTCCAATGACTTCGAGATGGTCGACTTCATCATGCGGCGCTTCAAATCCTGGACGGGGATAGGCCATAACCAGCCGCAGCTACCGCCAGGGGCCGGGGACGATACGCTCAACAACCAGCGAGAAGGAATGAACGGCATGCCAGTGCCCTTCGAGATGCAGATCGATAATTTCCCGGACAAGATAGACAAGCTGCTGAATTCCATCAGTAAGGTGTACTTCGACCATGACAAGATCGATGCGTTGTTGGATCCGAACAAGATGGGTAAGGATGGGAAAGCGACCATGAAGATGATGATGAAACAACAGCAGATGATGGACGCGCAAAAGGACAACCAAGCAAGGGCTGCAGCGTTGAATATCCACATGCCCATGCCGGACGTGGAGAGCATTGAGAGGAGGTTCAGTCTAGCAAAGGCTAAATGAAGGCTCGTACATGACTGTAACCAATGTGCATAGACATGTTTGGTATTCATTAGGTTAGATAGGCAGCAGTTTCTGTTATAAAGAACATGAATAAAGGTGATAGACTGATACATTCTATTGAAAGTCCCAAATATCTTTGACAACTGTAATTTCAGGTGGATTTTTGTTCTCATCACCAATGTTGTCTTACAGAAACTCTGCACTTTGTGTTAGGATAACATGAATGTTTTCCAATTTCTATCATCACGCATTGAAGGCAAGCAAAGGATGCAAGGTTGGTCACGTCTTACCGAATAAAAATTAGCTATCAAGTGTTACCATACTAGTGCTTTTCCTATTGATAAGGTATTCACAAGATTCCCTTAAAGATGCTATACTATAAAACGTTGTTATAATGATTGGACACCCACCAAATACTAAGATCTTCAACGAATTTGGGAATCGCAACTTAAAGAAGACTATTTTCTCTTGTTACGTTTGGACATCGCTACAAGTTCTAGTATCATCGCCCATCATACTGTCAGTTCTTAGTCAGTTCATAGAGATAGCAATTCATGTGATTAAGTATTGTAAAGCTTGTTGTTGCCGCAAAAATATCAGATGTAAGCGACGAGAAGAAGTAGCAAACGGGCCAAAGTGTGATAATGTATTCATCAAAAGATCAAATAGTTCTTTCGCGAAAGAGATGCTGTTTATTTTGTTACGATGGACAGTTAAGCTATCGAAACGAAATGTACCGTCTATACTATGCATTTGGATAACCAAAATGTGAATTCCATAAAGTTCTAAACTTCTGTTGACAGGGTCAATTCAAAAGGTCCGTAAGATGTGGATTCTCACTCTCAACTTAGAACATGGCTGATGTTGCCAATTGAACTAATTGTTAATTTTAATGAGTTGTTGCTATTTTTGTCAAAGAAATAATTTTTCGTGATATTTTCGCAGATGGAATCTGTTTTTACATGTATATCCCGTCCTACGTACAGTTGCCAGGGTTACTGCTGAACAAATGAGCATATAGTTTCTTTTAAGTTAATCGTTACTGCTGAAGTTTATTATGGACCCGTACTTGTCACACATAATCTATTTTATAAAATCATCGAATGAAGCGCTTTTGGGTAATATCCTATTGATGTAATGACTACAATAACTATAGCAGTACTGATGGGATTTTTCTAGATGCAAGCATTAACATTACATCTGGAAACCAGGATGGCGTCCCTTATCTACATTGTCACATATTGGGCGGGGGGGGGGGGGGCTGCCCAGTAATGTTAGTGATATGATCAAATGAAGAAGATGACACGGGGTTTATTCCTTCCCGCTCTCCGCCCAACCGGCCCAGCAGTACCAGCAGACGACGTTTGTGATATTATTTCACATTAAAGTGCACATGTAGACCTGTATCTGTGATATTGTGAACGTATTGTTGAAATATATGAGATGATGCGAGTAAAGTAGCCTGCTTTCTTTTTATTTCTGACCTAGACCTTGACACCCGTCTGATTGTTATGTTGAAATCCATGTATTCAGACCACAGCAAGATGATACTGGCGAAAACGTGGAAGTTCTATCAACAGTGAGGTTTCGGTAATGCCCTTCTACGACGAGGTTTAGTTATTATGCAGCCATTGGACATTCAGTATATCTGGTTGCTTTGATGTATGGTTACTGGTGCAGATGTGTTCATAACATATGTCCCAGCTGTATCTTTGGCAATCGACGAAGTGAAGATTAGAAAGAGGGCGTGTCAATCCCACACATTCTTGTCGTATCAATGAATAGGCGCGAAACCTCGCTGTTATTGAGCAACTGAAAAGTCACAACATAAACTGAAGATAGAGGACCTACCTTGAGCAACGTATCGAAGCCTGCCAAACTCCACTCGGCATATCGGTCTCTGTTACACGGTCGCTGTGAATTACTGAGATTCACTACAGTTTCTCTGGTGAACGAAATCTCAGGACGAAAGTAATTTCCTCTGCTAAATACGAATCCTAAATCGGTTTTCACAACACTGAAACGGTCCACCACGAAACACAGTGTAACATTGAGAACCCAGCCAGCATAAGCATATCAATAGCGTCTAGACAAATTCTCAGTCAATAGGCCTAGAGTTTCGTTTGAGGCCATGGAAGATTACGCAATCAACTAGGCCTACACGCCTTTCACTGCAAATGTGGTTCTTGTCATGTTACACGAAAGAAGAATCCATTCACCACCTTCTTGTTATTTAGGATGGTCAATTGCGATCAGCCAGGAAAATTCTCAGCCGAATTGATATGCGCACTTGCTACCTTAACCTAGCCAATATACCCTTCTTCCTGCAATATCGACGACCACTGTAGGAAGGGAAGTTGTTATCGGAATTTTGAGCATACAGGCTTTTGCAATGATCAGTTTTGGTCATTCGTTCCTGTGCACTTCTGCCTCCGAAATTCCCTTCCAAGGGGTTTACGATCAGGCCTGTAACTCAATCAAGCCTCAAGTCATAGGCGTGACAAATGACACGTAGTGAATGTTGTCTTCAGGAGCCAGAGGTTTGAACGCAGCCTGAAGCTATAGTCGAACCCTTAAATATCACTGTCGACGTCATAAATTTCAGTGACATTTCTTCTCCAACGCCCATTTGAAAAACCATTGTTTAAAGAGACCACTACACAGTGACGAGTGTAAACAAGTCTTTTATTTGAACAAACAATGTACAATACGTGTCACAGTGCAAAACAACAGACCAAACAGGCTGTCGTCAATTTCACGTCGCTGGTGCGAGGAATGGGATGGACACATATACAGTCCTCAATAGACCTCTTGAAACACACGGGTCTGAGAAGTCCAAGCCGTACGTATAGGAATGTTCGAGTTGCTTGGGTTAGATGTTAATGGACGGATCAATTCGAGTTGATATCACTTGACATCAAGAGTAGTGGGACTTCAGAGGCTTCTTTCCAACCTACACGCCGACCAACAAAATCAAACGGAAGAAAATGTCCACATAACAGTGTCCTCGATGACGTGATTCTATCAAGAGAGAGTGTTCTATTCCAATGCATTCCTGTTAAGGGTTCGGCCTATCGCGTTCTAAGAATGGACTCTCAAGCTGTGTTTCTCACTGAGCTCTATACAGCAATGCACATAGACCGTCACCACAAAAGGCTGCGAACTCTAGATTAAGCGACAGAACCAAAGATGGCATAATAAAAAGAGGTTTCAAGAGGAGTGTGTATCATAAGTCGTGTAAGACTGAAACGAGTGACGGACTCTCAGACTAAACACTTTTCTGTTCTCCTTCTGGCTTCAAGCCTGTTAACTAGTAAGCCTAACTTCGTGCCAGTTTTGTGCATTCTACCATTGTCATTGTATTCCCTTTACATATATCAGTTGCTAGTGTATCATGGCACATGCACATTTAACATGAAGTAACCTAACAAAGTGTACGATGAAAGTAACACGTTTAGTCCTGACAGTTTCTGAAGCAAAGAGGGGAGTTTTTTTCAGATATAGAAGAACCTTCACTGGATCGCTTTGCCTCAGTAACTGGTGTCTAAAGCTAATTCTACAACTGCTCATTCCAAACGACATGTGGACTGCTGTCTAGTTGTCCACTCACGTATGCATGAATATGTCTCCTGTATTTCAGGCTAATGCTGGCCAAATACATCAGTGCAGGACATGCTACTTCTCGACATTCTCCACATCTGGCATAGGCACATGCATATTCCTGAACGGTACCGTAGGTGGCAGCGGCCGTCCGCGAGAATGGAAACCTCTTTCTCTTATCTCTGTTTCTTGTTCCTCCTTAATGCGCTGTTGCTTCAGCATCATCTTCATAGCCGCCTTCCCTTCGTTTCCCATCTTGCTGGGATCCAATAAGGCGTCAATCTTGTCATGGTCGAAGTAGACCTTACTGATCGTGTTTAGGAGCTTGTCAATCTTGTCCGGGAAATTGTCAAGCTGCATCTGAAAGGCTGGCGGCATGCCGTTCATGTTCATGGCGTCTCCCTTTTCGGTCATTGGATCATCTGCTCCGAGGTCGCTCACCATTGGCTGGCCGTTGCCTATCCCCGTCCACAACTTGAAGCGCCGCATGATGAAGTCGACCATCTCGTAGTCATTGGACTGCTTACTTACATCGTTCTTGACGATGGTAAACGACTCGTTCAGGATAGACAGGAACATGTTGATCAAGATCATGACGATGGTTACCACGTAGAGAAAGAAGAAGAACGGACCCAGGACCGAACTTGATTGTAACATGGCCTGGAAGTCGAACTTTCCCAGCATGATGTTCAAGCTTGTCTCAGCAGATGCCACGAAGGATTTGTAACCGAGGAGGTTCCGTAAGAAAATCAGGTAGAAGAACTGAACGAAGGCGAAAAACATGATGGCAAACATGACTCCGAAAGCGAACAGATCCTTTCGACAATGACGGAGAACGGAGCCAAGGATCGCCATCCGCTTGTTGAAGCGAAGCAAACGCAGGAACTTGAGGTTGGCAAAGAACACGAGCCAGCCGACCAGGTAGAGGAGCAACTCATTCCATGAGGCGACATACTGGAACTTCACGTATGCCAAGCCGTGTGACTTCTTGAAGGTTTTCAGCAGGCTCTTCGTGACCACCAGGCGGTAGAAGTAGATGGTAATGGAGGCCACGGAGAGGCCGATGATGGCCAACTCACCAATGTTCCAAAGGTGTGTAAAGTAGGCCTTCCTTTCCTTGAAGACCACCTTGATTTCTCGGTAGATGAAATAGACAAGGAAGATACAGAAGCCAATTTGACAGGTCAGTTCATACCATTTGCCGTCACCATGGTAGTCGCCCAACAGATTTACTGGTTCGAACCGGTACGTATTCACCATGGCTGTGCTACCTGGGAACTCGGTTAAAATGGTCGATACGGCGAAGAGATTAGTGTTTGGGTTGTACACGGTGAACTCGATGAAGATAGCTCTGGTGTATGCATCAAGCCATTGCTCATTAATCAACTGGTCTATGCCTTCCATCATCTCCTTGTCACTACCCTGCAACCGGTGAACATACCCGCCACCAGCATACACCGCTATAGTTCCAAGGTAAGGGAAGCCGTCGAGCGCTGAAGCCTCCGTATACTTGTACTCTTCCCTGGTGTTGTCCAGCGTTTCATTATAAGGTTTCCAGCCCACTCCAAAGGTTTGCTCCTCCTGGGTGAACATGCCATATTCTTCAACACACTCATTGATCACCTCTGCCATCGCCCTTTCTAGGGGACAGGAATCTGAAAGAAATAATTTGAAAGTTAGGGCTGTCAACTAAACTCTGGCAATATGTACCAAATGGCAATCATGTAATGTTTACCCATCCACCGCCCATTCAGGTGAAGTCGTGTTTTTAACTCAGCTATTTTGAGCAATAGACTGGAGTTCCCATGCAAACCACAAGAAGTAGACCTAGTGGTAAAGATAGATCAATGCTTACTAGGTTTAGCTCTGAGCTGCCGCATCACTGCATAACCCATGTGTCTTTGGGCCCTGTCCACTATGAAACCTCTCTGTCCATACGGTTGCCTATAGTTTGTTTGTTGATCGTACCAAGGGTCTACGAGTAGTGCTGGTAGGAGCACCTCTTTTGCCCAGTTCCAATAGCCACCGTAGCTGATAATCTGAAAGAGCATGGTACACCCATAAGAAGTCAGCAGCGCAGATACCAGGGTATGAAACTATGATGATTCAATGAACACTTTCCTGCAACAGGTCTTTGGTAGGGAAACCTTGCTGATACCTCCTGTTGCTCACAACTCTTGCGAGATTTCAGTATTATCTTTGAAAATCATTTGGTAAACCGTCCTAGAGTTCGTGTGCACATTCATATGATAAATTCGTATTTGGAAAATGAATTTTGTGTCAAAAGAAACTGCCGGATAGCGGACATGACAAGACAGCTTTAAAAAGAGTTTTATGGTGCGGCAGATGACCCCACAAACTACAACCAAAGAGAGCTCACCTGTGTGTAAGCAGAGTCAGGGTCACCTTTGTTATTCTCGATGAACACATTGACCATCTCCTCTTTGAGTTTGTAGGAGTCTGGGTCCCTGAAGCTGTAACTGATCGACAATAAGATCCAGACAAACAAAGCATAGCTTAGGATCTCTCGAAGGATGGCATACATCTTTAGCTCCTTGAGGCGGTTTACTCGGAACTTCTCGAGCTGTTCTGGGTCTGGCGGTTTGTAGGCAATCGTTCGTGGTTTAGCCAAGCCAAATGCTGTCCAATGAAGAAACAGAAAGCAACATCAATAACTGTTGAAATCACCCAATGCAATGTTAGCCTTCGAATCGTCAGTCTTAAACTAAGAGTAAGTGCAATGTTAACTGAATGGACGGGTGTAAACAGGGTGTTTTTTCAACTGCTTCGAAAGTGGCTTGTTTCCATGTCTGATATCTGCACTTACTCGTCTTAGTAGTTGCAAGGGCCTTTCATGACAAGATATTTTGGCACGATGGACACGTTTTGACTGGAGTTAGACATGGGTATTCGTCTTTTAGTCAGGGATTTCGCCATCGAGGGGAGTCATCGACATAGAAAATGATGCCATGGATTGAGTTTTCAGTCTTCCTACTCACTGCCTTGGTCATTAGGTCTAGCCAGCCACTCCTCGTCATACTGTAGTTCCGGTTCCTCTTCATCTTCTTCAAGGTCGTCGACATCATCGTCTGCTTTCTTCAGGATCAGAGAGAAGAACAGCGCCACAAGGAATACCTGTGAGATGAGAGGAGATGGTCGCTCTTTATTTACTTTTATGTCACAATGGGCAAGTCAAAGCAACACTTCAAGTTGGCCTATAGTTCGAGGGGTGAGCGGGATACAAAGTTAACTAGCCGCCACGAAACATAGTGAACACACTGTTCTTGCCAGGCACCTTACATCGAAAATATTAGTTTGAAGGTACAGCAAACAGAACGATCGTTTTACAAGGATGTTGAGATGATGTGAAGATTATCAAGGCTATCACAGCTCAGTGGGAATATATACTGCATGTACTCGTATCAGACCAATGTAGCAGGGGAAAGCTGTGTATATTCAAGAGCACACTGGTATCGTACCTTGACAGGTTCTGTGATGAAGATAGACATGATGAAGGCAGCCATCATCGATGTGATCCACTTCTTGGATTTCTCCTCTCCGAACTGGATCCCGTAGAAGAGTGAAAATGTGATGCCGACCAGGCACATGATGACTAGGAACAGCCAAGCCAAGTGACGGCAGTACCACGGCAGAGAGAATGCCTTCTTCTTTTTCTTCAGTAGTGGGTCGTCCATGGGTATTCCAATCCTTCTTTCTATGCTGTCAGGTGGAGAATCCGTGCGGCCATTTTGTAGCCCATTGACGCCATTGTGCATTCCGTTCAAGTCGTGCATGTCACGCATGTAGGGCGGCGGGTCATCTCTGATTGGCTCACACTTGTTTACCTCGGCCCTGATATCGCTGACTGAAGTGGAGGCATTGCTCTCGCTATCTCCATCGGGTTTCCTGTCCTTCGCTTCCTGGATACGCGATGGACGTTTCTTTCGAGCGCGGGCCTTCCTGAACAACCATACGGTTAGGAAGGTAGCCGGGAAGATTATCAAGTTGGCCATCACACCGATGCTAATCTGTAGAAGGAAAAGGGTTCGTTTAGAAGAATTATAAAGTATAACATCAACCAGATGTATTCTGCCAAATATCTCATATACTTGTACTACCAGTTCTGAAGTACACGTAGTTGCAGTTTTGTCAATGCCTCAAGGATTGATTTTTAGTTGAATGATCTAAAGTACTGTACTAGTAAGCAAAAATGGAAATAGTAAAAGCATGATAAATGATCATATCAATATGGTAAAGGGTCATCTTGAGCATATGAGTTCACCAATCTGAAGAGGACTAACCTGTTGCGGGCTCAAGCTGAATGGTCCCAACTCCAGTGCATTGGTGTTGGGTTTCTCGGTATCGCCGATACCGTAGAACATAGCATTGGTCAGCATGGTCAACACCAACAGTTGGAGGCAGCAGGAGATTCTCTGTAGGCGGGTGAATCTACTCCTCGGGGGCCGGGCAACCAGTGAGAACCAGAGATGCTCATCGCAGAGATTCTTCCTTGAGGTTTGTGTGAAGAGATGAGAAAACTCGACCATCTGTTCCTTCCCTGCCACTGGGATAAGTCGGTCAATCTGGAAAGGAATTCAGATTATATATTTCGCGAGATATTATCCTCGACTTATTCCCGATGTTCATCAAGTCACCAGTCGTTACTTGCAATCGAAGAACATGTATGCTGCTAACAACACCTGCTGGTATTATAGGCCGTCATAGAGGCACTATATGAGGTATTAAGGCTCTCAGAGTGTAAATACTTCAGCTCGATCTGAAAAGGACGAAGTGACGACAAGTTGACATCCATGTCGAATCTCAAATATGACATCCAGATAAGTCGCCAAAGATATTTACCTGTCCATCGTCTTCCTCCACTGCCAGCCATCGGTTCAGGATGAATTGATATTTCTTCTTTGTTTGAACATCATTGACGAGGAAGTATTTCAGATACCAAGATGCGAATTTGCCTTCGCCCGAGTTGTCATGCCAGATGCGGGCATAGTTCAGCTCGCCGAGTGGCCTGGGCGTAGTCAGTAAGAAACAGTCGATGTTACCCCTGTCGAGGCAGTGCTTGTTCCCTCTTGAGCGGTCATGTAAGATCCTCACATCAGTTTCATCGTTTTCACCAGACAGGACGAAATACACCTGAATGGAAGAAAAGCACACACTCAAAGGCCGATATAAGCGTATGTCTTGAGACAGGTGAAATGGAGGACTAACGTCAGTTATCATCAAACCAATTGCATCGCATCTCAGATTACATCCAGGATCCATACGAAGGCCACTCTTCTCCTTCTCCATCTACGTCCCCCTCTTTGTACGCATCGACATGCAACTCAATGTCATTGTATTAGCACGGATTATTAACACTCTTTTCAAAGTGGAGGTTATGAAGGCAACGCTGAAGCTGTCTTTGTGAAGATAGGTTCTTCTACATCAAGATCCTTTTTATGAAACTTCTGCCTCACATTAAAGCATACCGTTATTAACCAAATCGTGCTCTTGAATCCTCGTGAATGACAGGTTAGAATAGGCGGTAGCTTACCCTGGAATGTGTGCCAGCACCTTTCGCCATCCCGCTTGCCACCATTAACTCATACATGTACTTGTCATCTGGATCATTGTCAACCAATGGGTAGACGCAAGCCTGCAAAAGACGATATCAATTGTATAAACTGTAACGTTCAGAAGCTGGTTTGTCTCTTGAAGTCATTCAGTTGATTTCAATAGACAAACTGACCAGACACAATACGATACAAAGATTTAGCGGAGTCTGTTCTCTACTACCCTGTTTCGCTCCGAGAACAATCATGTTAATCTGGCTACGTAATCTTGAGCTTGGTGTCTCTTAATGATTTTCAATACGAACAATGCCACGTTAGAGATCGCATCTGGTCAGAGATGTAATAGAACAAGATACTCGCACTTCAAGTACTACCTGGTGATCAGGGAGAGCAGCTCTTACCCTTTCCACGTCCTTCTTGTCCTCCTTCCTACATATCACTGCTCCAATCAAATAGAGTAAAATGATTGTAATAAGAGTGGCGTAGACGGTTGGATTCTTTAACGGGTCCATGTTCTTGAAGATATAGTTGAAGTCAAGTCTATTGGGGACAACCACCCAGCCGCCCGCGAATGATGTCAAATGGTTACACGTGCAAGAGACTTTTGATCGGGTAGACTTCTTTTCATTAACCTTAAAGAAGATATCACGCATTGTTATCTGTATTCAACCACGACTATCCCCTGACCATTCGCGCGCCGTGGACGTGCGGAATCTTCCTCGCCCTTTCGATATTTGGTTAATTCGTAGGTTCAAAGGACGACGTACAAAGATTAATGTAATCAAATCCTGTGCGAATTTCGTGACTTGTATGCTGGCTTTTGTGCTGTTTTGTACAATCTGTATGGTCGCAGTGAAAACACATTTCCATAGATACTCGCACTGCAAGAAACAACCGGTTATAGAAACTATCGGTAGACCCGGTAGATACTCTGAGACGAGTTGACTTACCATACAACCTCTTCCACTCCAATCCTTTGCCTTCTCATCGTAGTACATGCAGTTCTGCGCATATGTATTGACAGTTACATTGGAGGTGAGGTTGCCCTTCTTTGCTCTCCAATCTTCCACCCTTTCTTGACTGACGTCAGGTTTAGTGTCGGAGTCATTGTACGTTTCGAACTCGGCGCTGTCCAGTTCTCTCAGGCCGATGTAGAGCGTGCAAGGATCTTTGGCATACATCTGAGTACGCTTCGTCTCAGCATCTAGCGTGAAGGTATACGGATCCGATTCTGAATAAAAAGAGGAGCCATAAAAGTCGTTTCCTTGTTCTTCGTGACTGCTCTGAATGAAAACTATACGGTTAATAACCACTTCGATATCAGACTTTCTTACATGTATCACTGGATGTATTCCATTAGGATGCACACTTATTTGAGCAGTGACATCGATGCTACCCCAATTTATAAGCCAAAGCGATTGCTCCATCGTTTGTAAAAAGCAATTAACAGTGATAACAAACCTGATTCGGGGCCTACTGTTCCATCTGAAAAATAAACGATGTAGCGGTAATTGGCAAAGAATCAATCCGTATGTACGTACCGCGGATTGCTCAGACTACTCGTGGTCACATCAAGTTGTGGCAGCCAAAAACCTGAACCCATCGTAATGATTGCCACTAACCAGTTTAATAAGGCAAGTGAAGGCAGATTAATCGAGACTTTAAACCATTCAGCAAAGATATCAGCCAGCCACAGAATGGCGGCAGCTGATATCGTGATAGAAGCTTTTTAATTGACTTAGACCTTAGGTAGTGAGATCTTGGAACCAAGACACGTGTTTGTAATGCTTACCTCTTCCCTCAAGATGACTGGGGACAATATACGTGGAATTGTAATACCCCGCAGTCAAGTTAACGCGACCGTCAAAGGCAACGAATACCATGTATGCCTTGTTTGGGTCGAATGGTTCGGGCACTGGACGGATGAAGAGTTCAGAGGACTTGTAGTTACAGTAAGGTGGGTCAGGTATTGCAGGATACTCGGCCTAGAAGAGAATGAAGACAGGGTGTGGATGTTTATCCAACTAGAGCGCCATGGACACTTCCGAGCTTTGATGAGATCATATACTAGCACTGCAACTCGATTTACGAGTGAGACCAAGCGAGAAGTTGACTTTACAGTTGAGCTTTTAGACACATATTGTGTCTTCAAGAACAGGCAAAGTACGCATCGGTTTTCCACCCTGATCACGTATAACCTGTCCCCAACCCTAAACTCACCCGTATTGATATACTCAAGTACGGATCGCCGTGCTCCATTCCTTCATAATCCACAGGCTTCCTCTCCGTCTCGTTCAGTCTCATCCGCATCGTATAGTTGACCTTGACATTGGTCCCGTTAATCTTTTTCTCATTACCATCAGAGTCTAACATGCGGATCTCGACGGACGAGGAGGTCCGGTGTGGATGCATCTTCTTCCCTATGTGGTTGTTCTTCGACATGACAACCTGAAATGAGGTATGACATCGTAAACTGTTAGAAACCAATTGGTCAGACCAGACCGAGGCCCTTGTCAAATGTATCTCTGCTTGGAGTTGAGCCGATAGAATCATAGCAGTGTACATGAGAGTTGGATGACCCTGCCAACTGTATCTCGGAAGCAGAATGACAACAGTTCATTTGATTTTGTCACAGGAGTAGTCAGTAGACAGTCGGTAAGATTACCCAACGGCAGCTTTACTTATAGACCAACTCACCGCAACCGATACTGTCCTGTGTGGATCCTCACAGTATGGCGGATCCACCTCGCAGATGGATGGTACATCAGCCTCATCATCTCCATGCTTAGCATACAGTCTCCTCGACTTCCCCGCCTCATCCTTCTGAAGTACCACCTTTGTCTTTCCCGAAACCACCTCCACCTTCTTCCCGCCGGTCGGCGCTTTCTTCACCATCATAGTCAAGCATTTCTCCTCAATTTCCTCCAGGTCAGCATACATATCATCCTCCTAAAAAACGTTCAATGGAAAACCATTTAGACGGTAAAGATATGGCATTATGTCGAAACTCGTTTGAAATGTAAAGTTACTGTGATTAACGTGCTTCAACTTGAAAAACATAACGTGACAACTCAGCAACAAGCTTTGAAAACGTTGGCGACAAACAGCCGGAAATCAAGGGGAAAACTAAAGCACCGCAGACGGAGAGAACCCAGTTATATGACATCGGAAGGTTCCACCAAACCTCTGCCGTGTACAAACCGGTCGGGGATGTTAACCAGGTCGCTTAGCCCGTAAACACAGAGATTTCATAATGCTGCACCAAACAAAAAGAGAACAGACTGACATGGTAGAGGAAGGAGGGAGGAAGACCCGAGTTCCATTCAGTGTCGCTTCTCTCACAGCCTACCAAACACATCACTGCAGAAATGGCCAGCGTTGTTGGAACAGTGGACACCTACCTGTTCGTCTGAGAGCTCCTTGTTGGTCTTGGCCACCGAATCTCTCTCCTCTCTGGCAGCGTCACCATCAACTAGAATAGGAAGAACAAGAGGTCTAAGATGTACTCAAGTATTATGCGCATGAATACGATGAATATACTAGGCAAAACAACGAATGCACCAGCGTTTCCTCAGTCTAACTGCTATCCTGGAGTAGTCAAATCCAATGGGATGTACCTCCTCTAAGTACCAACAACTGGCAAGAATTCCATGAACTTTCTGTTCATATCATATGACTTGCCCAACATACTAATCTTTCCAAACTATTGACTTACACGACTTTCCATCCCTTGGTAATGACATGTCAGGCTTGGCCTTTTTCTTCGCCTCCTCCCTGGCACTCTTCCCAGGTCGAGCTTTCGTTACCTTCATGCCCTAAAGAAGAACAACACACTCCTGTAACGGATCATCCCTTGTAAATACCTAGGGCGCCTACAACAGATACAACCAACCCAGCCTGGATCCTTCTTCTCAGTCGGCTATTGATGGGAGGTCGTTGCAAAGTAAGATATGTCAAAGTTTAAACTTCACTCAAATATGTTCCCCAACTGAATCAGATGCACGATCACATAACAGTTATATCGAATTCCGAATTGCGCTCTCTCTAATAAGTTCCACTTACCTGTTTCAAGTTAAACAAGCCAGCCAGCACTTTACCCGTCATCTCCAGCTTATCTTCATTAGATGCATCAGGATCACTATCTATCGTGTTCACAGTCTTGTTGAGAAGGTTGGCTATTTTAGGCTAAACACAAGAGAAGGCAATAGTTTGTTTACCATATGTGTCTACTTTATTGAAAGGGCCA
The DNA here is from genome assembly GCF_910592395.1 of Lineus longissimus. Classification (NCBI taxonomy): domain Eukaryota; kingdom Metazoa; phylum Nemertea; class Pilidiophora; order Heteronemertea; family Lineidae; genus Lineus; species Lineus longissimus. The sequence goes on from NC_088308.1 coordinate 29,106,089, forward strand.
GTAAAACTTGGCGTAAGAGACGCAACTTGCTCCCAACATGAAATCTTCAATACGAAAAGACTGGTCGCTGTAATAGAATGAGTTACAAATAGGTCAGATCTCTGCAGCATGTAGTTCAAATCTTGACCAAGTGCAATAGTATTGCTTGTTTACTTGATTATGATGATACTCCATACCTTATTAGCATACCAAGATATTCCGTGCGATAACATTGTGATCACTCACCATTATGTTTCTGTTTTTAGTGGCAGGCTCAGCGACCAGCTTGTCCGCTATCTCAGTTAAGGATTTCGCCCCCAAATTCACGTTCGACTTTTCAAGGTTATCCAATGTATTCTCTACAAACTAAAAAGGAAAAAGAGTGATAATTTGATATCGATGTATCAAAGATCCTGATCGGACCAATAAATTCATCCACCTTCTCCATACAAGTGACGTTCTTTTTACTCATTTCGTATGTGGAACTACACTTTATTTGCATACTATCGGTGCGACTCAAGCACTCGTTTAAATAGTATTCTCATGAAGCCAAGTATTCTCTTGAATCGTGTAAATACTTCTTGTACACCTGCATATCCTTCGTGAATTTGGATCGCATAAACTACCAGTTGTTTTGTGACCAAATTTCCTGGAGAGAATACCTGCAATTGGGTTTCATGTTCGTGTTTGCAGGATGGTTCAAAGTGAAGTGCTTTGTTTGACCTACTTTAGTGCCTTCCTCTCTCAGATTGTCTTCGGCTGAAGTAAGTGACTGAAATGAAATACAATGAAATGTAAGGAACCTTAGCACGTACATTATTAGTGCAAGCAAGCTTTTGCTGTCTGGACAGGTACATGTAGATTCCATGAATACGTTTTGATCTTTCCCATTGTAAAATAAGTCAGGATCCGATAGCAAATTTTCAGTTTCTTCTCAAGTGTATAGATGATGTTTTAACAATGAATAGCTTGGCGTATCTTTGCATCAACAAGTTGAATGGTCCAGATATGAGACAAAGACTTATACTGACCAGTTCTGTCAAATACTTACCGTGTCATCATTTTCAAGATCAACCAGCGAACCAATTTTCTCTGCAAAATAAAAACATAGTTGTAGGGCGTGTTCTTCCAGATGCCCATCATGCAAATAGGAACAATCTTTACATGTTAACTTACTTGTACCGAGTATCAGATAGCAATTGTATTGAATGGAATTTCAATTATCACTCCTCGCTGACGATGACAGGGCCATATGAGCCCCGTTTCAGCATTGCGGGTGGAAGGTACGGTGTATTTTACAACCAGATTAAAAATGTGTGGTTGGTCCATATCATATCGTTATTGAAACATCCAGTATATATGCTCTTCGTTACTTACTTAGTTTGTCATTCTGGGAATTCATTCCGGCCACAACCACCTCAGCGACATCCCGGGGGTTTCCCTTCCTGAAGGTTGATTCCAGCATGTCAGACAGACCACTCGTCGACATACTAGTAGGTGAAACCTAAATGCAATCGAAGAGATGACTGACATATGTCAACAAAACAGGCTTCTTGGCCAGGAATTATTTGCACCGTAGCCTGGGCCAAACTATCTGGCGTATCTTTATGAAGCTTGTAGAAATACATCTCTCTCATAAAGTGCATGTACTGTCATATCTTGATGTCACTCATGCCTTTACTGAAAATGATTGTGCACCTTTGGAAAATGAATATCCTGGTGACCATTTACACGTATGTCCAAGTGATCAGTAGACGATACAGATGGTTAGAAGTGCTGAAGCAAAACGCTGATCATATAAAGATGTTAACTGTTAAACTGCCACTGGCTGCAAGAGAAACCAGGAGCCTACCAGGACGGTCCCTGCCTGACATTCCGTAAAGGCCCCCTCATCATCGATAACCCGAGCTATCACATCCATCGTCCCGGGTCGCAGGTTGGTGGACAATTCGAACTTTACTGCAGAACCTTCAGCATCGAACCTCTGCACGAATTCCTGAGAAGGTGCGGTCTCATTTGCGTCAGGATTCTCGAGCTTGACTGAAACATGAACATAAAGTATATCTTGTGATGATCTGGCCTTACTATCAACAGTTCATTATACCCAAAGCATCATCAAAACCCCTGACAGTCGAGTTGTGGAGAGGGCAACCATCGCATATGCGTGATTCAAGCTGAAGAAAAGGAGAGTTAAATGTTCTGGTCGGAGGGAGAGTGGGTTGCTGATCTGAGAAACAAGCAGGATTGACCCCAACTTCTGGAGACATTGTCAAATACTAGTGTATGTAACATTCATCAAATGAGCCTGGAAACATGAGTCAACTGCTCAACTTACCATAGACCTCAAAAGCAACAATCCTTCTATCGTCCGACCATCCGTCACCACTCACGATGAACTTAGTGGTAATGTGAGTTCCTGTGGTCGGTGACACGCTACAAGGCTTCGTCGATGTGGGCGGACGATTCACCGAGAAGTCCATCTTGGCGTAGCCGGTCATACCATTGAATGTGAGTCTAGCTTGGGCCTCGTAGAGATCCGAGGAGAAATCCTTAAAGAGCGGTGGTAGCAAAGTAAGCTCCTTCGATTTGTTACCTGAAATAAGGTTAGACATCTAAGTACGAATTCACGCAACTACATTGTCATAATTAAAGATTATCACCCATTGCAATTGCCAAAACAGTTCGTCGTCGTTGTTTTACAGTGATGCCCACGGGTTATAGCTCACACTTGGCAATGAGGAGAATACGGTTTAGATGTCGTTTCTTGTATTTAATGCAGGGCAGTTCGATATCTACGACTGAACCATCGTGATGTCACAATATTCAATGATATCGTTGTTCAAAAAGATGTAGTTATATACAACTAAATTGGTTTCCGTACAGATGGTTTTATCGCACAAAACTGGACTTGGAAGTAGTCCACTGCACTGATGTAACAACTTACCACGCGAAGCATCATTCCCAATGGTCATCTTGTATTCAATACTTTGGAAGGTGGTCGTGATTGTATTCCGAGGGGGTGGGGGAGATGGGTAAATGGGCATGTTTGCCACACAATTACCATTCAATAACGTGATTTTGCATTAGCACTGAAGAAACTATCATCGCTACCATATGCGGGACCCAGCGAAGCTGGATGCCAATATGCACAACCACCTTTCAGAGTCTGAACCTTCAACAAGCTTGCCACCGTTCCGTATGTCCAATGATCACATGATAGTACACGCACGTTTATTTCTTATTCGTCCGTGTTATTGAATACAAACTTTGATTGAATATTAGAATGATATCACCCATATGATGGAGCGAAAGAATCTTACCATTGGAACCTGTAGGGTTTTGAAGTTAGGAAACGATGTATTAGTTCGCTTGGCAGACGCAGCGGCTGCGCATGCGCGAACGGATCGGGATTACCGCGTGGCCGGTGGCAAACGCATTGTGGATAACGCGCATATTCAGTTTCAGCGCAACAGGCAAACAATATAAGTATAACATTATCTCGCATGAGTTGCTCAATAAGACCGTGTGTGGCTCTAAATACGTTGCTCCCCATGAATAGATATACCCTTTCAGATGTTTTCTTTGTCTCAGCGATTTCTTTTAAACTAAACATTGGAGTAAAAGTCTTAGCAATGGTAACTAACAAATCTACAGAAACCCTCTATCTCTATTAGAAGCTAAGTTACCACCGTAACCGTGTTTATTTGTGATTGCTTGTTTTTGCCAACACTACGAGTGGACGAACTGACGCAGAGAGACTTGAATCCAATACTTAGGGCGTTTTAGTATTTTGATATCCCGAGTTTTCTTGCCGTTACACTTTTTATTATTGTACTGCTCTTCGAACCCGACATCTCAGAATAAAGAAAAATGTGTGACATGCACTCACCAGTGATGTACTTCTTGTTTTCCTTCACATCAATATAACAGAGCGAGTCAATGGTATCGTTATAGTACTGGATCGTCCAATGGTATGTTGCCCTGTTGTTAAAGAAATCACTCGTCAACGGACAGTTGGTCAAACACGTCACCATCAGCTTACACATGCCGGACGGTCGTACCAATCTCTGGCCCAACGGGGTCTTACGGCAGGCATTTGCATCGCTGCACCTGTAATAGAAGATTGTGCATTGGGTTACGTGAAGATGGTGGCAAACCCTCCCAGTTCAATTCAAAGTTATAACTCACAACACATTCAGCTGGATACTGCCCACATCGCATATATTCGTCCACTCATCATAGTCCGCGAGACTTGCCCTAACATATTGCATACGTAGAGAGTCAAATTATGTTCTGTTTCAATGTGGTTCAATTAAAACATTCATCAGACGCGGTCGAGTCAACGAAGCCGGGTAGACCTCCGGGAAACTACCTACTGTTTCCAGTCCCGTAACCTTTGGGTTGTTAAGCTTATGCACAAGTCTTATTGACTCGTCACTGTCCTTGGGCCCCCTTTGATAGCTCCAACTCGTCCGATTTCCAGCCTTACGTTCATATCGTCCCAACCCTTGCTGTGTGGAGACATTGTCGGCAAGAATTGCTGGATCCAAATAGGTCCAGCGTACGTCCTCAGGAGTCGCAGGTAGTGTTCAGACAGGATCCTCCCATACTAAACTGTAAGTGATATGATAAGCTCTATTATCAGAGAAGGAAATGCCAACTTACGTGATGATAATCACTGGTGGCCTTCCATCTACAACGGTAACGAGCATAGACACACGCCCAGACCGAGTATCCTTCTTCACGATGGCTGTAATATTACAGGTCTGATTGAGAGGCATGAGATAGAAGTTCGGCGTGAAATTGCCGGTGTTGAGAGGAAGGTCAAGCCGCCCTGGCCCGTTCCCAAAGCATCCACCTTTCGTGCCACTGGACGGTTGATGGGAGACGGTTGTCTTCGTGTCCTCGTCTGTATCCGGCTCGCCAATCTTTTGCGCAAACCATAGGTAGCCATCGAATCCCTAGAAATGGTTTTAAAGAAACAACCTGAGCAACGGAGCTGCTTGGATTCAAGTAGCTTTCCCCCTCGGGACGATGACCACTGGATTGACATGTATTTAGGAGAAACTGCAGCTTTCTACCTTTATCATTCTGTATACAACTTTATATCCTTAAAGTAAAAAAGCAATGCAACTCTGTAACCTTAACTGTATTTAAGCAAGAGAACTCTTTAACCTTAAAAGGCTAGGCATAGACGTACATTGTAAAGTTGAACACTGGCTACCTACCGGCGGATCGTTGGGGCTTGCATCCCGGTCCACAGAATACCTCTCGGGGTTGAGTGTAAGGCTATAATTCTGCATTCGCCCTATCGTTATTTCAGACAAGCCACCTTCAATCATGCTAGCGAATATAGGACCTCGGACCATGTAGATATACGTCACAGCAGTACTGATAAAGTGTTGCTTCCTGATTGCCCATGTGCCTGTCATCTGGACAGAGAGCGTCAGGCGGTAGACACCGAGATTGGTGAAATGGGCAGGAAGCTCAATATCAACCCCATCATGGCCTCGGACCTCTGTTAGATTGATCATAGCAGTGACGTTATTGTTATCATCTACGCGTTCCATCTCCCACCACTTAATGTTCGTCTCTGGTGTACAGTTCAATAGGATCACTTTGCCCCTTATCTTACACCTCAAACCAACCTCACAATGCGTCCCATTCTCAAAGGGCCTCTCATCGTATATCATGATCTCCGGCCGCATACAGCCCACATGGCTCGCAGATATGCTGAACTGAAGCGACTTCTCGTTGACCCCAAGATAATTAGCTCCGATCACTTTAATCCTCTTGGGTCCTTCGCTCTTGTAAATATGAGAAACATTCAAACCGTCTGGGTTAAGGGGACCAGCCATTTCAATACTACTATTCAGAGGGTTCCCTAACCTCGCCAGCACTTCAGGACTGTAACAGTCATTCTGGGTTCCATACAGTTTCAGTTTACTTCTATCACCATAATCGATCGCAACGCAGGAGTTCGTGCCGACTTTTTCAAAGTTGATTCTGAACTCCTTTGGTTCATTAGGTTTGGTGGTAGCCCTTCCATCATGTATCGAGATGCCGTGACAGGTGTCTCCTATGACCACACTGGTACAGTTGGTCACCTCTCCCAATGGTTTCACGGCGGTGATGCAGATATTGTAAGCGCCAGGCTGAAAGAAACATTAGTGAACATTGGGATGTTAGTTGGGATAACAACCGTCAACTACATTGATCAAAGAAGAGTCCATGAACGACGCTTCATTTTAAAGTTATAGGAAAACATAAAACTCAGACCAATTCTCCTACGGTTGTTATCTGAGTCTGTTGTTATAGTGCCTTGGGTTACCAAAAGAGGGCTCAGCTTGTCCAGTAAGTTTACATAGTTGGAAGAAATGATCAGCATCAAAGCGAAGTAAACGATGTGGAACGAATAGAGATGAGATTTTAATGAAAGTGTCATTATTTAGATCAGCTCTCATCAATAATATAATAAAATATCTACCTACCCCTGGAATCTTGTACGGTAACGGGTCACCAGGTTTGATGTTAGTGAGGGTACAAGCCCACACATAGCCATCACTCTCTGCAACAATCTCGTAGCGAGAAACAGTTTCTGGAATTGGAATTAGAAAGTGTTGACAAGGTCGTATGCCACAATATCACCAGTGTTATACTGGATAAATAACTAAAGGCTGCAGAGCGAGTCCCAGATATGGTCCAACAGGTTATGCCAATGATGTTATTAAGAGAGCAGACCAGCATTCATCATAGTCTGTCCCCCCTTGCTCCTAACTCACCGTTCCTACCGCCTACGAATTCTGGATAAAACTTGAGGTCCCGGTTGCTTGGGAAATGGTTCCCGCTCTCACCAACACCTGGCTGGTCGACACCATTGAGCGGTTTCTTCGGACGATACTTGGTTTTGATGACAAGTGTTCCCAGTTTGCTTTGGACGCTTGCCTGGAAATGAGGATCGAAAGGGGATAGAAATCATGCTAACTAATCAGTAGCCAGGAAGTGCAGAGCGTGCATGTTATGCATTGGTAAGGGACATCAAGGGGTTCGAGGGTAAGAGGATTGGCGGAGTATAGTGCAACCAAGTGAGATTAGAGTTCACTGCAACACTTACTCGTCAAGAAGAAGACTTCTAGAGCAACCAGCCTCATAGTTCTCCCGGTCGTGAAAGAAAGATCCAGTTCCAGACTACAAACAAGATAACAGTCAGAGAAAAACGGCAATAAGGACATATTGTACCTTAATCTGCCAAGAAGCCAAAGAGTAAGTATATGCTGGAATGGAACCCGATAGGAAACAGATATAGAGAAGAGAACATGAAAGGCAACCGAGCAAGGAAGTTTTGGGCATTAGGAAGCTGATTGAGACAAAGGTCCAACGAAAGGTTCAAGGCCGGTTGCTCGATAACAGAATATCTCCCAATGATCCTGTAAGCCAGTAAATGGAGTAGAACAACGTATCTTTAAAAAGGTCGAAACTTACATCTGCTGTGAAGGTATATTCAGACACCAGATTCTTAACCACCACCCTAGCCGTCCTAGGCCCGGGTGGCGCGTACGCATGTTTGTCCCACTTATACACTTTCTTCTTGTAATCAAAGTCAAAAGACTCCTGACCGTCTGCTGATCGCCCGAAGTGCATCACGTGACTGGCGTCGGTTGGTTTCTCGGTACCAGTCCAGGTAAATGTAAAGTTTACAAAGGCTGGAATGAGAAGTTGCGAAATTTAATCAGAGGCTCGAATAACATGTGGTGATGATCAACTCCTACGTCCAATTAAACCATGCACAGTGGGCGCCATTTTAGAGTCTGGGCGCCATTTCAGATATCTCAATGACTACATCTTTGACTGGAGAATGTCTCGAGTTAGCTCAGCTCATGGTCACGAAAATATGAAGCACAGGTGCCTGCCATCCTTTATTCCAAGTAGCACCATCATAATGTTCAATGTTTCTTTGAAATCCTGTGTGGTTGCGTTATATACTCACCAAATGGCAGACAACGTATTCATGGTGCCATGTGTGTTGCGAAATCGCAGATATCTCATAGTTTTATAAGAACGATTTCTGAACAAGGAGTCGAACTAATTGTTACTTACGGAATTCCACGGTCGCTGGTGCATCGCTGACTAGATTGTAGTCCTTGGTGACAGGATGCTGGCAGAAGATCGTCTGGGTGAAGGTTTTCGTATGGCCATGTTTGTTGTGGATGGTCACAGAAACCGTGTAGTTCCCGGGCTTGTCGAACTTCTGTTCAGAGATCAGAGCAGGTGTCGTCGACTTGTTGACTGTGAAACAAAAGTTTAAAATACATTGGGTGACTTCTCTTGCAGTGTATCATGTGTATCATGTGTCTTATCTGCAACAAAAGCGGTTGTACAGTGGAATCCCGGTGGGCGACCACCCCGGTAACACGACCACCCTGGCACCCAGACCACGACCACTGGATTGGGCGGTCCAAATGACCAAATTCAGCCCTCTAACCCGACCAAATGGGCTATTTACCGTGAAAAGACGAATGCGTGAAAGAGTGAAGCGTTGAACTTTGCGTCACCTCTTCCCCATAGCCACATTGTGTTTTTGCCCTTTCTCGGACCTGGCCATCTTACGCGAGCATTAGCATTAAGTCTAAGCAGAGGACAAGTGCAGGATGGTAAAATAATGAAGGTTACTTACAGCCATCTGTTACATTTTTGAGTGGGGTTGTGCCCCAGCTATAGGTGACCTTCATGCCGGATCCTTTGGCGACCTGTGCTAACATAGAGACTTTACTTCCTACAGCAATATTCGGGGGTCTGAGGAAGAACTTGGGGTTGAGAATCTCCTCGATGACTTCAACGGTACAGGTGAGGGGGATGACCTCGACAAGATTAGTGAAGACAGCCTTGACCGAGAAGGTACCGGGTTGATTGTAGTTGTGAGAAATGGGCGTAGACAACTGGAATTGTCCCTTTCCCTTCGTGCTTCTATCACCGAAGTCGATGGTGTATGTTGTGTCTGGAGGTACTGATCCATCGCTCGACCTGAACGTGATGCCGACTGCTCCAGGTTTCTGAGGACCCAAGTTATCGCATGAGAGGTGCGACTTCTTGAAGGCGCTGATGGTGAAGTTATACAAGAACGATCCATCTCCATTCCCTATTTCTCCTTGCGCGTGGAATTCACCGACTTTAGTGTAGGTATGGTTGAAGACCTCATGATAGTTTGTAGGCCAGGCCTTTAATGGAGGCATTCGCTTTTCATCCGGAGGGGTGCTGTCTCCGTAGTCAATCTTGACGAAAGCGCTTGAACCACTCTCCATACCCCCAGTGAACACCACACAGCTTGGCACCATGATGTAGTATGCTAGGAGGTCGGGTGGACTGGGAACTTCTTTACACAAGTCAGTCACGTTAAAGTCGGGATTGTTGATTGGTGAATCAATAGTAAAGTTGGTACTATCGGTGATCTTGCCAAGCTTGTTGGCGACAGTGCAGGTCAGCTCGTAGCCTTGTGCTACCACACCTTTGATCTCCGCCGAGTCACATTTAGGCTTGTTATCACAAGCAGACATGTCAATGCTTGTGCCCGCTTTAAACGGTGGTACGGAGGTACATTTATATTTCAAGCCATACCCATTCTTGACATTAGTTCCAAGCTGGACCTTTACTGGTTGACCTTTCTGGGCACCGGTTGTTTTAAACTTGAGCCCAGTTATGGTTTCTTGAACTTCAATGGGCATTGCCTGAACGGGTGGGTCTGGTAGTAGTCCGTTCTTGCAATCTACCTTCACATTATACTTTCCCGGGGTCGTGTATTCATGCGTTACATGACCTGTCGCTTTCGGTAACATCGTGTCATTAACGTGTGTGATAGACCCGTCGCCATAGTCAATACTACAGTCGTAGCCAGAACCTTTGCTGATGGTGATATTGATAGTGGAATTATCGCCAGCCACAGCGGTCGGATTGACTACTTTGATGGTCCCGATTTTCTCCTTGACCTCTAGCGTCGTACAATTCGTCTTCCCCGAGATGGCGTTCTTCGCCTCGACGCAGACATTGTACTTCCCGATTCCAAACGTGTGCTTCGTAATAGGAGTGCCGTTGACCATGTGTACAGAAGACTTGTCCCCGAAATTCCACAGATACTGGTTGTTATTCGTTACTGAAAAGAAAAGACACGAAGGCGGTGTAACAAGATGTAGAGGAACAACGACTACTGTCGTGATCTTTCATAGTTTATCTCAGAGGGCAAACCCATATCTGTCAAACAGTTCATGGCAAATCCTCTGTGAATGAGACATCTATGGGCAGACGTTTTTTACAGCGGAAATCAACATGGATACTGTGATCGAATGATAAATGAATAATGGCCATCTTTACATAACGCTTTCCACTAGTTTGGGTCTGTACCAAAGCATTTCACAACAACTGTCTCGATCTATATGTCTCGACAGTGACACTTTGGGTATTTGTGGCAGCCGTTACTTCAGGGCACACCTGACTTCATCCTCCACTAGACCGGGATTTGAAGCTCTTGGATTGAGAGGGGCCACCCTGACCAGTACGCCACTGCACTCAACCGCGAATGAGTATCATTGGACTCGCTAGTGCCACGTTAACTTGGAGATTCCAACCGAGAGACGAGTTGGCAGCAATGAACCCGAAGTATTTGACTGCATGGATGTTGTTGTCGCTTGCCGGGCCGGGCGTTGGCATTGCTCTTCTTCTTTTCACTTGTTCGTACTACTCCCAAAACAATCATCTATGTTCATTTTCAACATGACGGCCAATATACATGATCTGTAACACGACATCTAACATGTGCATCACAAACCGCAGTTGATTGTAAGGTCTTCAAGCTAATTAAACACAAGACCAAAGCAGAACTGCGTAAAATAATACACTCCACAACATTGATGACTAGCACAGAATGCGGAGTCTGTAATCAAGGATAGATATCGAACATATCCTTCCTGTAACCCATGAAATTGTTAAATGTGAATAATCTCAGTGTTATGAATTTCATCTACTACTGCTGACCACATGCATAACACTGCATTATTCCATTAACTGCAAAAACATACTTTAAAATGATAAACAATGCTTTGTGTATCGAATGGTGTTAGAAGTGGTTAAGGCTGTATCACTGGCCATAAACAAAAGCCAACTTTCTGTTTGGTAATACCAGGCGATGATATTCGAAATGCCAATTCTACGTTTGTTTCAAATTCAATATTCGATCATATTGATGACGCATTATCAACACTTTCATGGGTATGGTTAACATGATTACGGATTCATACCGACTCCATTATCATGTTTTTATCATATACCATCGTAAAGGCTTTTAAGGCTGTAATAGATAGTCATTGAAAGATGTTATTATTACACCAGGTACATGATAAAGAAGAACAATACTTGTTTCTTGGAACTAGACTGGGAAGAATGGCAGATTGGGTTTCCTGGCTATGCCGGCTCAGGTGGGAATCAACCGCAGTGCCAATCAAAACCAATTTACCCAACAGAAACCATACATGAATTGTTCTTTGCTCGTCCGGAAATTCACGACGCACACAAGTCAGCAACCAGATGTCATATATCTGTCGTGCCGCCAGGACTGAGGGTCGATCACCTTCAATGAAAACACTTCCCTTTAATTGCAATAACTGATCGATGATACTTAAATCCATTGTGGAAACATTGCCGAATCATTGTCTAATGAAAAGAGTCATTTTCTTTGACTTTCAACACCGACCCTCAATCCTTGGTGTCTACAAATGTTTTCTCACCATTTGTTACTTTCGCTATATACCATGAGAAAAACGAAATATATCATCAGTATGAACAACAAGTGCTAAGATCTACAGAACGATCAATCTGAAAACGATGAGTAATTCAAATAGTTTGATAAGGTATACAATATACTCACTACAAGTGTGCAGTGCTACGAGTTGGGGAAGGTAAGTCCGAGCAGTCGGTTTTGACCAGTGGCAATATCACCAGTGACGGGAAAGCTTTCTTCACGGCCGACTGTCTCCACCTAACATGAAGTTGCCAAAGATGGACTTAAGTTCCTTCCGCCACATTGGGGAGTAACCTACCAGCAGAGTTGTCTTAAAGCCCTAAGGAACGTACCAAAGGAATGGTAAAGATGTGCTGACTCAAGTGTACTAGGAAAGGGAACTAAGCGAATGGAATGTTGAGACTAACAAGCACGAAATGCTCTGACTTACCTGCGTGTTTTCCAACCTTTAAAGTCAGTGGTTTCCCAGCTTCGTTAACAGGTGGCACGTCCAACGGAGCTTCCTTAATCCCTTCTAGTACCGTGATCTGGGTACTTTTCGGCGGGACGACGACCGCCTTGGCCGGGAACGCTGTGGTAGTCACACCGATCCCGACATCGAACACACCCAACTTCGTATAATGATGAAAAAACTTGACCGTGCTTGGTGTGCTCAGGATGGCGCGCAGAAGGATCTGTTGGTTGACTTCTTTCTTGAGCGACAATTGCGTTATAGAGTTTCCTACAGCGACTGCCGCATATGCCTTGGAGTAGTCAGATGTCCCTGTCCACGGTTTCTTGGTTGCGATGACGCCCTTACCGCTGGCAGAGGCATAGCCGAGGACCATTCCCCTGGTAACTCTTAGGTTGGCAACTGTCACTTTCCTTTCATCGATGTAGTTGTATCCGACCTTCTGGGTAGCAGCCTTTACAGACTTGGTGTACTTCACCTTATAGTCGAAAGAGGGCGTTTGTGATCTTGGAGAAGCTGGGCAGGTGGTTGGTTTCTTTGCCGTACACATACCTCGGGATGAACAGAAGGACTGCGTCGATTTCGAGCAGGAGATTTCACAGCTTTTTGCACACTTGTAAGTATCGTAACAAAACACGTCACCAACTTTGCACGCAGGTTCCAGAACCTGAAATGATTAAGGCGAAGTTTCACTTGTTATTGAAATGAGGGTTTAGTATGATTAGTAACTGTTGCACTTCATTAAGTGATGATTGCCAATACATCTTACCATGAGTGTAATATCCCCCTTGCTTTGCAAGTTGAACTCCCATCCAATGATGACTCCGTCTTCAACGAAATCAGACCCCGGCATCACGTATATCTTATTGGCGGCGCCACCGGTACATGTGCCATATTGGGGAATACCCGGGCCGGCCGTGGTTATAAGAGGATCTGAAAAACCAAAAACCAAAGACCCACATTACCCAGGTCCTCTTAAAGGTGATTATAAGGTCAGGTAATATTCGTTCAAACGTCTTGTATAGCGAAGTCTAGGGTTCGCTCTGCAGAGTTTATTGCTGTATTGAACTACTACAGTGTTTGGCCTTCAGCACATACAGTGCGTGAGCAACGTTGATGTTAACTTTCTCCAACTATGACAAAGAACGGCGATGGGCCTCCGGAAAACCTACCAGCCATTGGGATGTTGTACATCTTTCCATCCTTGAAGTCGATGTTCGCCTTGATGTTAGAGCCCACGTAGACCGTAGCACTGCAGGCGAATTCCTGGTCACGTTTGGTAATGTCGTCTGATTTCTCCACTTGCTCTGGGCACTTGATCTCGAAGTCGTTTGGCTTGGACTGAGCCACCACTCCAACCGCTGCATGCAGTTTCTGTAAAGGAGTAGAGGCTATGCTGTATGAGTGAACTTCGAAAAGAAACAGACAAACGATTCTCGAACCTGTAGTTTCATGGTGACCCTTCCTGCTCGGAAGGGTCTGTTAAGAATTGTACAATTGTCATTTTGGTGCACTGAGGAATACGATGTCTAATGCTTGATATATACCGGTCAATCATACATGATCAGGCTGGTAATGATACGAGTGGCATAGTTTAACCAGTAGTGCTTAAGGCTAGTCCCAGTTTGGGTATACGTGTGTGACTTATTCCCTTTGCCATCTTTCTTTGTAACGTTACGTCGTTGTTCATCACCTCAATTGCTGAAAGGTTCTCCATTTTACTGACGCTCATTTGCCATGAGGAAATAACGTTGGTGTCGAAATAAAAGTGTCATTACGAAAGGACTTACCTTGCCCTGCGGTGGTTAGGATATAAAACAGTAAAATGGAATGAAACATGCAGATAATCAAAACTGGTGTCATTGCAAGACTGACAACATTATCATATGGCAGATGGCAGAGGAACCCTGAGCAAAGTTCAAAGCAACTGTGAACTTACACAGACATGTCGTCAAATCATGTTGTTGAAAGGGACATGTCGCCACTGGCAGAACTACTTCTCGGTATGTGCATATCAGACAACACGAGACTGCAAACTTCTCACACTAAAGGTTGGTATCGTTAAGACGTTCGCTATGACCACACAGCACATATACCAAATCTGTAGAGCGTCGCCTTGGTAGATGTATGAATAGGATTCTGCTCAAATAATCACTCACCGGGACTCCCGTACTTGTCACCTCTGCTATGACATTGTAGACGCCAGGAATGTGGAACATGGGTTTCACGTTCTTGTCACTGTCTCTATTCGTGAATCCAGTCGGAAAACATACGTCTGTGTCGCCCGCAGTATTGTCAAAGTTAAACACGAACTTCTCACCACCGCCAACGACCCCGAACTGCAGTTTGACCTCTGTTGATGTTTCTTTGATTTCGACCTTCTTTGCTGTCAGCCAGGCATCCTCCAGCTTCGCCACACCCATGGTTAAGGTGACATAGTGCGGCCCCCCGCAGTACTCTGTACCAGTCGGAGCACCTACACATTTCACGCTACATAATTTCTTTGCTTGTGCGGGTGGCACCTTGTCACTATCAGGTGGCTTCGTCTTGCTGCAGAAGCAGAACTTGCCAGCTTGCGTTGATGCAAACTTATATCCTTCCTTGGTACATTGGGCCTTGCATGTCGCTCCGGTCATTTTTGTCTCGTCATATTCACCCGGGGAGGTTCTCCAGTAACGATCCCGCGAGTGCACCTTGTAGCAGTCTTGGGCAGATACTGAAATACATAAGTTACATTCGCCAAGTTGTTGTTAAGACAGACGAAGAGGCAAGTTATACGCCCACGTCAAGAGGCGAAGATTAGCGAGAAAACAGTAGTTGCACAATGACTACGAAACAAACCATAACTAAGCCTATGTCGAGTGATAAAGACAGTTTATGTAAGAATACGCTGGATATTGAATCTCTTAGTATCTTCGGGAGAGCATCGTGACTGACTACCTTGCAAAAGCGTACCACCAAAATAGAGAAGGAAATTACTGATCTCACCTCCAATGGAAAAGAGTATCACCACCTGAAACGATAGGATAATGGACATAAGTCTTACATGCTTTTATGAGATGGAACAGCTTGGTACACCTAAAAACTCGTTACAACTAACAGCGTGATTCACTATCAAATCACAAAGTTGGTACTGATAAAAGTACGAAACAGTCGAGAACTCGAAAACTGAAATAGACTTCAAGTATCAGAATTCACCAAGAAGAGTGCGGGCCGGTGTGGCGGGGATAGTAGTCCTAGGGCTGATAGTCCGTGTAACAATAGCCCGCATTGCTAAAAGTTTTGGTTAGGGTTAGCGGTACAATAGATCATGCTGCATAATTGGTCAAATACAATGCTACCGGACTATGACTCCAGGGGGACTATATCCGCTGTCACACCGGATCATACAAGTCAATAAGATCCACAACTACAAAAGCTGATACATTTAATTTTGATTGTTTTGCCCATAAAGGCTGTATAACAATATACAAAGTCTATGAACTGCATTGCCACCACGCCTCCGCTGAAACAGGCCTACAATGACATGTTTGGTTACCTTAGCAACAGGACGCTGGCACGATTGGTATTTAACAATGGCTATTATTGAAACTGGCATATGACAATCTCATTAATTATTCAGGCTCGTACATACTTCAAAATGCTGATAGATAAAGCGAGGCTTGTTGCTCAAGGGCAAAGTTTGTGATGAGGCCAAGTAAAGGCAATTTAAAGTATTCCACTGCTTCAACTTGCCCAAGTTTGGCACGGCTGCCCACTTTAAGAAGAGTTCTTGATGATTTAGACCACATTACGACCACTCATGGTAAAGTGCAGTAGCGCTAGTTTAATGTACACAAGTGCTCCCCTAGTCGTGGTGATCATAGATGTGTGCGTCCAGGTCTCAGTTATCTTCATATTCGCTTCGAACACTCAATCTTTCCTTTAGATACGCAAGGTATATTTCGATAAGAACGAAGAATTAATCAAAACCAACCATCTACAAATCTTCAAACGAAGATCCCTTATGAGTCGGAATAATACCTTGAAGACTTGTAAGGCAAAAGGTAACTTGGCGTGCGTGACATATCGCCTTGACCATCCGTCAACAACTCTAAAGCGATGCGGAAGGACCGCATCAGTTCTTTCTGGCAAAGAGGAAGATAACCAAACGATTTTGCATCGGCCTGATCGAGATCAGAGTGCCTCTTGTCACCTCGTGGGGATTCGCAACATCAACATCGATCACTAAACATCTATAAATCAGTGTTTACCGTCTCCACGGAGACAGGAGCTCATCAATATCGCGTCTTCATCGATTGACACGTGTTGTTTAGTTACTCTTTTGGGTCTGTTGCGCAGGATAAATTGCAGATTGAAATGAAGTCATAAAGTTGACTCTCACCAAGTTTTGTTTAAAATGAAGCCAAGTCACAAAGCGTATTGACAAGTGGCAGAGATTCTGACGCCTGTTGGTACAGAAGTGGGGTCTCATAGACATACAAGAGCACTCGCCATCATGCTATGGAATTTGGAATAATCTCCGGCATGATGAACAGTTTCGCTTGGGCCAAAGCCCAGCAGGCCTTAACCAGACCATTTGACATTTGGGTAATGTCGATACACGGTCTTTTCAAGCTATTCATAGATAGATGCAGTATTCGAAATAGTAACATTCATTACTTGTGTTTGCTATAGCTCATAGGCCTACGTACGTCACTAATCAAGAATGTTCGCGATAACCGATAATCACGATGTATTTCGTCATGGCCATTAACTGCTACAAAAAAACGATTTAGTTCAGTTAACTGTGCTCTCTTGCAGTATAACCATTACATATAACTCTTATGACAGCATACGTTGACAGGGATTAGTACTTAAAAAGACATCGCGATGTAAAGTCTTTTTTTCTCTCGAAATCATGGACTGTTTCAGGCAACGATTACCTCTCTAGCCATTACAACATTCCTTCCGTTTCCTGACATATTCACCAGTATCAATGTTTAAACTCACAGGATTGAGACACCAAGAGCTGATCTTCTTAATAAGTAAACCAGTTAAGGACATCAAAATCATTATTTGGCAATAACAGACGAATTTCATATCCGTGGCAAAGCATGGAAGTGTATTGATGTCATCAGTTTTGTAACTTACCAGCACCACTTCTGCCAAAAGCAAATCCTTTCTTGGCCTCATAATGTCATCTTTCGTCAGGGTAATCCTCATTAACCGAGGAAAATAAAAAGAGCAAGCAAATAACACTAATAAAGGTACTTCAGTTGCTGCACGAGTCAGTTATCCTTTTGAAACTATAAATTAGAAAGTGATAAAAAGCCAGCACCAAGCGCGACAGATTTGATAATTACTCGTCTGCGTCAGAGAAATGCAAAATTCCAAGCGCATGCGCTCAATATTGGTTATTGAATATAAATTTAAGCTTTATCCCCAATCGATGTAAAACCTATACACGGAAGGGCCTACTCAAGCTATAGTATCTGTTTATATATTGCCTTGGTAACCATTAAATGTTTCGAGGCTGCTGAGGGCAAAAATATAAGTTTCAATCGCGCCAAATGCTGTACGTAATATTGGAATCTGTATCTAAGCCAGAGACTAGATATATTTTTTTACCACCGAATTGTTTAACGAGGTATTGCAGAATCAGTTAGTAAAGAGATTGGTGTACCACTCAAAATGTTCTTTTTCGTTAAACTTTTGTGTGTGCAAAAGCCAGGTGGTTAAGTAAGGATAAATGCGACCCTCCACCCCGCGACCGACGCCTCGCCCCGGTTCTATGACCGCGCTTAGGGTCTATTTGAGGAAGAAACGTTATCTGAAGAGGACACTGGTGACTTACTGACCTACTGTAACGACTAATGTCTTGATCTACACACTTTGTAGTGCAAATAAGTCAATCCAGACACTGGAACGACCAAAAGAGGTAGCCAGGTAAGGTTACCAACTGTTATAGGAGATACCTTCATTTACTCTAATTTAGAGTCTAATTATACCAACTTTAATTTGCCCATGTCTTTTTGGCCCTCGAACGATCATATAACAGTCATATAATTTGGCCAATCTATACTTCGACCTAGTCGAGGAAAAGGTTAAGTTTTCTCCACATACCTTGACTTTTACCTTGTCGAGGGAAGATGGATGTTCTCCCTACTCTAGGAGCCCAAACTATGCAAGAACTTCACCATAATTTAGCTAATGAACATTGGGCAGGACAACAGAGCCTTACACCGAAGGTAAATGGTAGAAAGGGGTCTGTATTGCGATTGGGTGTTTTCGTTTTGACAGCGGGTACCTTCTAAAACGAAATAACACTTTCGCTCAACCTTCTAACTGATAAAGGTTCGTATTTCGTAGCAGACACAGGAATAACACACCTCAAGTTTATGAAGGCCAACATGCATATGCCTCGGCTGGAGATGAAGGAGAAGAAATCATGCTAAAAGTAAGTCAGTTGAAATACAGGCGTTTTTCCTTCCTGATTTAGACCAAAAACAGTCAACTCTATCTCTCAATGCTGTTTTTTCAAACTCTGTCTCCCAGGTTCTTTGTTTTCTTGCAGACCACGCCATGCAGGATTTCATACGGTAGTGAGGCGCCGATCACATCCGCGCGTTTCCGCTGTCATAGCACCATTATCCTCTTCATCATCTCTTTCTGCTTCATGTTCGGCGGTGCGGTGATGACCGGTTTTGGCGTGGCTGGGGCAGATGTTGTTATAACTATCAGGTGAGACCTGCTCATTCCAGTCATCACTCTTCTCGCCAAAGTCTTCATCAAGAAAAAGACCTCAACGCGTCCTTGTTTATTACCATCAGAAACAATGTCCTTATCGGATAAACACAAATATTTTCCCAAAGTGAACACTTATGTCGTCATGTGAGTTTTACTGACTGGTAGCCCAAGCGTGGCCTTGTTGCTACTGGGAGTGATAGATCAAGCAAGTTACCAGTATCATCACCACATTTACTCTTTTCGTCAAGCTTCTTTTATCAGACTCGCACAGCAATTAAGACTCCCTGGGGAGAGTTATCAGCGCATCCGTACATGTAGGCCTGACAGACAGCTCCAGATCACGACACGAAAAAAGCTAAACAGGCTAAGAAAAGTTATCATTATTTCACATTGAATGGGCTCAAACTTTGCCTGATTCTGGCAAAGTACGGTATTTTTAGATACATGTACTTCAAGTTTCTAAGTTTCAGATGAAATCATTATAACATTTTGTTCAATTACTATAAAATATCTGTGTGAAATCTCCAAATATCTTAGTGTCATTTTCTGGCGGAACACACTTTCCAATGATATTAACTTAGAATGTATTTTTCTTTCCCACAGTGTAACTGGGTTCATCGGTATAGCCATAGGACTTATTGTAGTAGGACTATTCCTCATGATCATTGGTGCCGTCTTGGCTCGGGAAGATAGAAAGGATCTGCGCCTAGATCAAGAAAGGAAGAGGAAGTCCATCTATCTGGGCAGCTTCAAACCGGCCTACACAGTGCCAATGGGATTGCACAATTTTGGAAACTAGAAGTTGGACAATTTACAATGTTTTAGATGTGGTAACTGAGGACGCCGTCCCTGAGGATAAGCCTGATGGATACGCTGATGTCCCAGAGCTTGCCAGGAGATCAGCTTCAGGCCGATCGCAGGAGTTAAGGATTATTCATTCAAAGCAAAGACGTGACGAGACTTCGATTTAAAAACAAGGCGAACTTCTTGGTTCAAATATGCGGATATTTTACAACTCTTAAGCACACAAAACCAACCATAATCATCAAAATAACCTTTTGTCATTATAAATGTATTTTCCGCCTGAATGTGTACCGGACATAATGACGAGTACTTTGTACAGACATTCTACCCAACATTGCCCCTGAACCCCCAGAGAGTATGATTATGCTTTATCTCCATGGTTCATGGGATTACTAAAATTACTGATTGAATGAATTTAAATACAGTGGGAACCCGGTAACACGACCACTCATGCGACCGAGGTTGAATGGTCGCGTTACAAAATGCGTGATTCAGTTTTTCCGCCAAAATTGTTGAACTTTTTCACAGGTTCAAAGCATGACAAATCTGCCGCAATCAATTTCTTAACAGAAATCATGGCAACATTCGTCTTTTCACGGCAATTTTTGGTTACAAGTTGTACGGCAATACTCAATGAGATCGTGGACCATCTCTGCATCGTTGGTTTGAAGCATACCTATGATGCTTTAGCGTCCACAAGACAAATCATCTTTACTTCTTTATTTCTGTGCACCAAACCATTTGATAGATGGGCTTGCTTTATTGTTTATATTTTCAAATAATTCTTACTAATCTATAAAGCCTGGGACGGAGTGTCTATTCGCAGTGCTATAAGATGCTGTCTTTACCCTTCCCTCTACAGTTCGCAGAATTGTTTTCAGATGGCAACACCAGCATCTCACCCAAGCTTTATTGCCTAATAATGCTGTCAAAGCTTTGAAGATGAACTTGGTTGCTGAGGGTGGGATGCGACTAGTACACTCCTAAAGCAGTGGTGACGTTCACACGCCAGTCGTTCCTCATGTGATCAAGTAGTAATTTGTCCAAGCGGTCTTAATCTCCTGAAATTGTCGTTTTGTTCCCATCATTTATATACATGAGTCCTGTCTTATCTGTTCGTGGAACATGAATAAAGCCAACAATACATAAGGCGAGCTTGTATATTTTTGATATAGCTCATTTTCCTTCTGTCAATGTGTGTAATAAAGTAATAAAGCCTGTGGTAAGATGGGACAGGTTTGACTCATTTCTGTCGCATGGCTGGTGGCACCACAGCCTTTCAGCATCCTCATCTCCACAGAGCCAATACGCTGAATCATTGAAGGGACTCAGATGGGGGTCCAGGGATACAGTGACGTATAGGCCTTATGCACAACAAACCACTGACAAAGAGTATACGGGGGGGGGGGGGGAGATGCATCAGTACCTCATCTGGTAGCCATCTCACAGTTTGGTGTTGTTTGAGAATCAGCTAGGTCAATTTTGGATTGGCTTAACTTGTGTGTCCCAGACGTCCACCAGTCTATGATTTGCAACTATTTTGTTGAGACTAGTCCCATGCCCCATGCCCTTTAGCACTGTCATCAACCCTTACAGTTTTAACTTCATCACCGTAAGAGCGAGCATGGCTGGTCAGATGAAACTATGATATAATCATCAGACCCTTTGAATGACATTATCAGTAATTGACCACATCTCATCCACGCTCCAGGCTCCTCAGGATGCGACCAAGGAAGCTCATCTGGAGGCATTGTTTCTAAATATAACTGTATGTCCTGTCAATTCTTTGTAAGGCGGCAAACTGCCCCTGCGTCTGTCACAAAGGGTATCAGACAATAGACTGAAGGCTGGTAATTACTAAGCCTGACACCCTCACACACAGCCCTGACATGTCTCTTACGTAATAGCGTGTAGGAAGGAATCATCTGGCTGACTCCGCCCAGCCCTCCGTTTGAATCAGATTCCGCGGGGTTTGGTGTCATCTGCTTGTGACCAAAGGCAACTCTATCGGTAAACGGCAAACATTACGAGTAGCCGTAGCCGTAAAGTAGCCATACCGATACATCGGGCAGCGCACTGACCAGCAAGGCTCTTTGTTTATTCTTACTCTTCACCGTCACTATTGATCCTCTGTAGCTACGTGGACCTGGACGGAGATGCGACCCTGGTGATTGAGACACGCCCGGGGCATCCGTCTATCCTGCCTTTTCACCAGATATTTTCAAGTTGAAAAGTGCATTTCTCACTGTTCCATTACCATTGCTTGTGTGATCCTCGCCAAACTGCAGCCTGCGTGCGTGAAATATAAACGAAGCATCCCCTAATTCCCTTCCATCTTCCAATTATGGTTCATGAAACCCCCACTGTGACGTCATCAGGGGCGGTGATTGGTTAATGTGGTTTGTTTAACATTTATTTGTAAACATCACAGATTCAGTCCCCAAGGTAGACATGATTAATGAAATTTGATAGTTGGACAAATTGAACATTGATGTGATTTCTTGATTTCATTGTTTTGTTAAACGAAGCATTGGATGAAGTCTGCTTGCGGCGCGTGATGTTGCTGCGTGAGCCAGTTATTGTTTGGACATTAACTCTTTGATTGGCTTTATACCGTCCAGAAAATCATTTCTGCAGAAACCAACAAGCGCACGCTCTGCGTCACACTTCAGACCACAGTTGCTGGTGAATTAGGTAGGTCATCTCGAGTCGTGGATTCCTGTAACTATGTCCAGTATATCTCTCCAGCCCTGACTCGTTACAGGAAAATATGGCAAATTAAAAAGGGGTACATACAAAATGTACTGTGCAATGAGAATGTCGCCAATTGATAGGCATTACACTCTACGAAGTAATCGAACCCACAACCCCGCTGAGCGATGGCCACTCAGTCATCGAGGGATTCGAACACCAACTCTCAACGTACACAACTATTCAGAGTGGTAGACCGAGAAAAAGGCACACGTTCGGCGCTAGTATTGCCTTCAGACTTCATCAGATGATATCTGTCGATATGTAATGATTCGTATGCAAACCTGTCATTAAGTTTGTCTTTCTGTGCCAATTGTCGTGTCAATTAAAGGCAATACATGACTTTCTCCCAGCCGAGCCAATACGTCCCCTTGGGAAATCGCCAGTTGACAAATTGCATGAGGTATGATCCGCCAGTAGCGCACATTTTGTCAATTGTATTATCCTGCCTGGCTTACTATATCATGTCATATTTTCACCTAGCTTAGTGTGATTAATGTTCGAGTGTCCAGTGTCCGCTAGGGCAGAGACATTAGCAAAACAATTAGTCAAACACCATTGTTCCGTAGCAACACTGACCGCTTCCTCAATTAACTACCGTAACAAGAAGCCAATGAAATCTTCTAAAGGTTCAAGAAATTATTTCTCTCCGACGCTTCCTAATTAATTTTGAAGCCCTCTCCGCACTGCTTGGTACCTTCTCCGGGTAGGAGGTTAATGTGTCGCGCCAGGTCGTCTTTCATAGTGGACCTTTCACCTGTGTAAGTGGTTGAGTCATCTTCAAGTAGCGGTTCCTGCAGCTGGACGTCTCCGCCAGTCTTCTCAATGCTACATTGTTAATAATCCCAACGCTTCCTCTATTGATTTCAAAGCCAAGCTTCAGATACCTGAGATGTAGACAACAGCCTTGTCTTCTGTGTCAGCCATCTTTCCGCATTCGTCATTAGAATCGTGTGACCTTTGATCAAAATAGCGCAGAATTCGAGCAAAAAATCGCAGCAACTGTAAGAAAAACAGTTTCCGATTATTGCAGCATTAGGCCGAAAGGACATTTACTTTGATGTCTCCGCATTTTTATCGGAATTTCTACAATGATTCATTTTAATAGATTTGTGCTCACTGTTACGGTATGTCGGGCGGTTTTTTCTGCCATGTTCGAGGTTCAGGTTACCTTATAGTTCATTCTGTACGAGTGGCGTCTGTGGTGACATTATTTTCTGCTTTTGAGGAAAGTTTTGCTATCATTTCGTGCAAATTAGTCATAAACAGTTTGTCAAGTTTGGCTGGTTTTATAGTCTCTAGACTGGTGATGTTCGGTGTCATTGCCAGAAGGATTTGCATAGCCTTGAAGTTTCAAACTGATACAGGATCTTCCAATTATTGTTCAAATGAAGCTCCAAGGTGTAGTACCATTGTGTTATGTGTCACCGTGGTGTCATTCATCATCAGATATATTGGAGAATTTAGTCAGACTCGAAATGACTTATCAACTTCAAATAATAGCTTCCATGGTGAGCTCCCAACTGCCCTGGACAACAAGCCTTTTACCATTTTTCAGTTTGCGAAGCAAACCATGCGATCCAGTCAACACTCTGGCCCCATTGATACATTCATTTTGCCGGTGTAGCCCTCCGGGTATTGTCCTCGAATACTGCTATCTCACTGGCAAATCCCCGGCGTACGCATACGGTCCTCGAACACTGCCACCCTCACTGGCACATCCCCGGTGTACTACCCCAGTCTCCCGAGTATTGACGTCTCAGACGGCCGAGCAGGAAGCGCCCAATAAGGAACATTAGTTCCCTACAATGACCTGATGATTTCCTACAAAAATCAATTTCCTGGTGAAAGAGATAACGATTTTTTACAAGATCATGTCATGTTCTTTGTGTTGTCTTTGCTGGAGAGGCCAAGGTGATGTTGGTTTCTATAGGACACCTTCGGCTGTCATTATGTTAGGTCATAGCAGCGCAGGTGTAGTTGGCTCGCCTTTGTCTTGGCTGAGGTAAGGGGAGACACCGAAAGGATTAGTATTCACAAGTCAATTAAAAGCTTGTAGTTTATATTAGTCATCTTGAAAATCAAATTGTTTTATGTTCTTTGGTCGTTCCTTTGTGATGGTGAGCGTGGTCAGATAGCTCACGGAATGCGCGGAAATGTCTAGAGAAATTTACGTAATGTTAAGTGTTTTACGAAGAAGAAGGATAAATCAAGCCTAATTTTGTAATATTTGTAAATTGGCCCTCTTGCATTGCTTAAACAGCTGTTAAGTTCATCCAACATATCCCAAAGTATCCTTTGTCCATCAGTCAAAGTTAAGGTACTGCCATAAGGGATTTCCGCAAGTCTGCCCAAGAGAAAAAGAAAATCGCCTGTCGAGTTCTCATGTCGAGTTCAATTTCCTTTCCTTCCAGTGCCAATTTTCACATCTTGACTGTGGGTGTTGATTGCCCAGGGACAATTTAAATGGTAACTGTATGGAGTTTGAGACGCGATAACCTGGAGCAACCATGCATCATTGTCGTAGTTCTATCGTGTACTCCTAGATGGCAGAACATGTCATGTTGACAATAGAGGGGTTGTGAAACTCAACCTGTACGTAAACGTGTGAGTTTAACGTACGTGTGAATGAATGGATGGCATGTAGACCCAATTGTATAAAACAATGATGGGGATCTTGGTCAGTCTTTGTTCATTCAATTGGCCTGATTACTCCCTGTGATATTTCTAATAATAATGCCCGTTCTGAAAGTACGAGTTCTTGTCAGGCATGAGGGCAGCATTGCAAGGACAATCTGAGATTGGCTCAATTCTGTCGCGACTGACTTTAACGAGATGCCTTTGTCACGCGGTAATGGAAGTAACTCTTTTTGGCCGCTAGTAATTGAATCTCTTTCAAAGACAATGTGGACAGCTGTAATAAGTCTTAATGGTGTCGTCCTATTGAAGTCTAAGTATGCAATGAACATGCTGAAGACACCCCTACGTACAGCAGCCCTGACTGGCACACATGCAAGGACCCTGGACTGTTCTTTTTATTAGGAATACGATTCCATGGGACCCTGGCTGCAACCTCCTTTCACGATCTGTGGGGATGGGGTACTCTCATATCATATCGATTGGCGTTCATGTTGCACGTAGTTACAATTCATGCTATTTGTTAAAAGTTAGTTGGAAGAAATATGGATTTCTTCGACGAAAATCTCAGGTTCAATAATAATTGTTAAATTGGTTTGAATGAATGTTTCTTCCTTAGCCTTGGGTCTTAAGTGGGAACCCCATGCAATCTGGCATGACACATCACCGGCTTGCATTTTGTATGATTATTGATTCGAATTAAAATGAATCAGAGACAACCTTTTTAGAAGATTATTGAACATTCTTGGCGTTTTGAGATTTTTTACCCCAAAAAATAGGTAGAACGAACTATGCACCTGAAATGCAAGGTCTTTCACGACATCTTCACCTACATGGACTGAGATTTTCTGAAACTTCTCATAGTTTCATTGTCATCTAAACATACCATCACGCTTTTGGCTGTTTGATGTAGCATTGAACAAGATATGGACATAGAAGACTTAGCGTTTGTTAAGAGTTATAGTCTCCAAGCCGCATTCTCAATGGTGTATTTTCAGAATA
This sequence comes from Lineus longissimus, assembly GCF_910592395.1. Lineage (NCBI taxonomy): Eukaryota > Metazoa > Nemertea > Pilidiophora > Heteronemertea > Lineidae > Lineus > Lineus longissimus. The sequence goes on from NC_088308.1 coordinate 29,132,227, forward strand.
ATTTTATGGCATTTTATATCAAAACCTCATTCTCCTCTCCGACAGTTCTTGTAGCAATAGTATCAATGACAAGCTACAAATACAGTAACCTGATCCTGTACATTATTCACTCTCAACCTGCCATTACAAGCCAACTCCTGCTTCACACCTCACCATCTTTCCACTTTTTCTACAATTTTGACACATTTTTTGTGGCATTTTCATTGGGGTGATTGTCACTCTGTGACCAGTGATTAACCTCTTACCGCCGCCAATGACAGCTCTGTTAATAACAACGTATCCAGTTGCACTATTTTACTAAAATATGATTATTTCTGTCCATTGTTGTGATCGCGTGCGGACAAGACTCTCCACGGACACAAAGTGTTCACCAGGGCATGATGTGTCAGAATCGGCGTCCTACTCCTCGACAATGGATCGCTATTGTATCTAACTATGGTTCATTCGCTTCTCCAAGAGTTATGAATATTTTTCTCCGTCAATTAGTACAGCTATGGCGAAATCAGCTGATGACCACTCGGAGACATTATGGACGCATTCTCATCTGAAGCAATTAATGGGATGCATGTGCCCATGGATTCGAGAGCCTGTGCGACCGATACAACTGATTAGACTAAGTAGTGATATATGGAGCAAGGTACCAAACGTAACCGCATGCTATGCAGCCTACATTTCCAGGACCCAAGCGGCTGCTTAAACGTAGAGTGGCTGGATCGGAGGAATCAGGACCACCCGACCCCGGTTCCTTACCCCAGCCCCTGAAAGGACCTTCAATTGTCAAAGCAGATTTCATGTAATTCTGTCCCCAAAACAATCAAGATGTGCCAGTGGCGTGTCCAGCTGTTAGATTGATCGCTGTCCGCTCCAGGTTACGATGAATTATCAGTTTGACCTGTCCCAATGGACAACCATTTATCCTCCAATTGAGGACCGGTCCTCGATCTAGTGATGACATTTGTATCTATTAATGTAGCCAGTGCAATGTTGTCTGAGCTTATTTGACAATCAATGCATATTACCTTCACCGAGAATCGCCCTTCATCAGTCTCATTCGCGTGTAAGGCAATTGAGTTCTTGCGCACTCAAGTCAATTTCCTCTATTTAGTCGCGATAAACGTAAGATTAACCTCAAAATGTGACGATTGGGATCAACTCTTGCCTCATCAAACTCATAAGGTATTGTCTGATGGTCATCGTCACAACCTACTAGCCGCGGTCCGTCAAGTTTTCAAAAAAGCTCAAAGAAGCTCCTTGTCGTAGCTATTCTGAGCCCGGACATTCGCAGCTGCCACTATTACAAGCCTTCCAAAAACATCTGTAACATATGAGATGGACTCCGTGGTGACAGACCCAGCCCATCTTGTCAACTTTCATCTTGTCAATAGACCCATACAGTAACTTGAAAACGTGTGATTTCAATTGCATTTAATTACCATGTAAAATTATAGTATCGCTCTTGATGCAAATGAAAGTAACCATGTTGAGCAGATCAAGTCACTTTCTCTGATTCAAGTCATGCCAATACTACAAAGGCCACACCATCAAAGCCGGTAGTATGTTTAATTAATGTGTAATGGCTGGTTGTGACTTCCACCTCTTTTTGTCCAATGACGCATACCAGCATGGTAAAGGATTTCCAGGGTCGCTTACACGGGACTTCCATTTCATAACAAATTCTTCTGGAAGCAGAGACGCGTTCCAACACAACCACTGAATAAAACACATGCCTCTCTTCACAATGGAATGGATTATGCATTGCATGACAACTTTGTCCTCTCCTTCACTGTCATTGTCTCACCGTAATTGCGTCGGACACATTGTCTCTGATTGGCTGTCTGGTTTGAGTCATAGCAGACTCGCTGTCTCCACCAGCTACTATGTGCAGTCGCCTGTCACCCGCGCTATGTGATTCACCAGCGACACTTTTGTCCATGTAAGCTGGATTCGCCAAAACACGATTACGGATTTATGGCCAGATTTTTCGGATATTATTGGTAAAAACATTAGATTAACAGCTGAAGTTGTCTTCAAGTGCATCTGCTGGAGAAGCCAGTCTCATCTGGACACAAAACATGTTCTTATGACCACCTTGCAGGGTCGCTTAGTCAGTATGTAACAACAGTAAATCCTTGACGAATTCGCCATTCCCGAAAGCACCTTTCTTTTTCTTGTGCATCTTTGGAAGGTGCGGTCAAATTGAAATATACAGCAACAGCTGTCGAAGAAGGCCAACCCATCTTTTGTTTGGGATCTCCCTACAGTCATGTAATGTTTCTAAAACCAACATTGGCTAAGCCGAGGTCAACCGAACAACAAGGTGTGATGTTCGGAAGGTGGAGAATGCCTTATGACTGATACTGGTCACCTCAGTCAATGATATTCCAACTACATAGTTGTAATTCATGGCGCCCGTCTCGTTCAAACAATTGACAATTGACTGACTCGAAAAAGAATGACAGTATAATATCATTGTATTTGCTCTCAATGTCGCCAATGAAAGTTATGATCTCTTAATAGATTTGCTCCGCGGGGTGTCCTGGTTTGATTGACAGGAGGATGTGACAGTCCCACTCTCTATGACCGATATCCTCAGTAATCGTCATGTTCTTCATAATGATTTCGTCCTCTTACAAATCGTTGGAGATTTTCAAAATCTGATAATGGTCGACGTTTACAAAGTGGTTTGTAAGGATTTCCATCCATCATTTGGTGCGGTCTCTGCTGAGTGTGTTATTGAATTTTAAACTGAATCACCTGATCTTTGTCTTAATAAGCAGACGATAATTGAAGAAGGATGAAGGAGGATCAGGAGGAGCAGATGTTTTGTTTCTGCTGATGTAATGATTCAAAGCAGTTGGCTGGACCAGATTGTTCTTGCTGAATACTGCACGTTCAAATGTTTTTTATTTAATGTATACTGAAGCCAACGTCGATTTTCTTTATACAAGCACAGATGTAACTTGGGGTTTTATGGTTCAATTCTGATAATCTCACCCCAACACGTAAGGTTAGAACTACTTCTTTTCTCAAAGATACATTTCGGTGGAGAATGTATACATCACGCATTCATATACCCATACGATGGAGTACAACGATTACATAATATTATAAGTCAAAGAGATTAACTCTGTCAATCTAAGAATAACCAATGGTCAGTTTCAATAGAGTTTCTTCACAATTCTTCTAATCACCATAAACCGAACAATTAGAATTACAAAACACTATTACAGTGCAGGCCAACTTATGTGCATTTGATGAATCACCTCATATGTAATCCAAGTTTGTGTCGCTAAGCTTACATCATCTTGCCCAACAAGAGATTACCATTAAACTTCAAGAAGGACGAAGAAAACAGAAGATTTGCTCACTAAGCCCAGTTGCCTTTGGCTCGAACTCGTTGAGACAGCATCTTCATAAGGCACTAAAAGACACACCCAGCCTTAAACCTGGTCTCATGTGCGCCTTTTGCGTGCGTCAGACTCCTCTGGCGCTGTCAGCCACCCCGTCCCATTGTTTTACCCTAATGCACATGAATTTTGATAACCCTCTCGCCATTAAGCCATTCCATCTTGTTATTCTCCAATATCATCAGAAGTGATTTATGTTCAAATTTCGTTCGTTGATTGACAAAATGATGTAATTTTGTCTTGGTAGAATGATGAAGTTATGTTGGGATGACGACCATTGTCCCATCGGGGGCCGGTGTCACCTGCGTGCGATATTGATGGGTTTGTCTGAGGATGTGGCGGTGGTGACTGTCTGTGGCACAGGCGAAGGAGAGAAGGACACCACAAGGTCCTTGCCAGTTAATCTGTACAACTATATAAAGACACTATTCATCGTAATGTGACAGTGTTGGGCGACTGTGAAACAGACGAGTGAGAGCAAGGACACATTTAGGTCCTTCAGAGTCTTTCCCAATTACTAGAGACAGTCATCAAACCCACCATGCAATTTGAAATCAGCTACAATCGTTAAAATCGGATCCAACGAAATCTCTACAACATGTAAACATTCTTGAATGTCTTGTTGTTGTATCTTTTCCTACTCACTCATTTTCGGTGCTTTGGCCATTCACGCTTTTGTGAGGAGTTTGTTATGAAGGTATTCGTAAATGAGATAATTGCACGACAGGTCACACATGCAAGCATTCCAGTATAATTCTACCTCTGGTAATCTAACCTATAGCTTACACGCCTTGTGTGCAACAAAGTCCTATCCATCAGTTTGCAGGAAACAGGAAAGGTATTATCTCCCGCATTATTTCGCTGATGTCCTCAACAGAATGGATGACAACTCATTCTTTCCGCGTTAAAAAAACCAATGACGTGACTTGGCTGTTCAACCTTCCTCTCCATTTACCATTCCTTCTCAAACAATGCCACATGTTCTGTAAACTATATCCTTTCCTGCTCAAAAATCGAAAACTGTCTTGATTTTTTTCATTTCTGTGCATGTGACATGCACGGTCTTTGCTTTTAAGTGTTCGTTAATGCATGATTTAAAGGTTTGTGAGTCAGTTTTACAATGAGAGGTTCCTCTTAAGTGTTGGATAGCGTGGCTGCAGCAGAGAAAATCTTTGATTCGACAGATAGGATTAACTCATTGCTAACTTTGGAAAGCAAAGAACCAAACTGACATTTCTCATAGCAGAATGATTATTGATCGTTCAGAAGATATCGTCAACACGTACACTGCCAACGAGAAAACCCAACACCCTGTTTCAGGTTGTGGGGGCGAGAGTTCTGGTCCCTGTTCACGACTCATACTCTTAGTCTTTTTCTTCACACAGAGGAGAGGCTACACTCTTCCCATGAAACTAGTAGAAAATTACCAATATGTCACAACTTCAATCCGATCGTTCGATACAACTCTGCTATCGAGTTCAGACAGATTCTCACAGATGTCGTCGCAAGATGTCCACCGTGTGGTGACAATTTGTGGTCAGTCGGACTTGGAATTGGCTTGTCTCATCCGTATTTCTCAGCATACACGTTTCAAACAGAGCAAGGCATTTCAAAAAGTAGACAACAGCAAGAGGAAATGAAAGTCGGTGAAAGTTTCTGCAATAATTGGAGGAAAAGACAAAGAACTAATACTGAATGCATAAATCTGCTAAAAAACTGTAACATCTGCCAGCGGACCTGACGTACGGCAATATCTTACTTGGATATCATCTCTTACAATAACAATAGCTTCGTCTGCTAAGTGACACATTTGGACTAGGAAAATTGAAGATGAGATTTAATGTCACAGGAAAGCTGCTAATGGGTAGCTAAATAATGCATAAGGGTTTGATAGACTGACTCACTATGGGATGATAATTACCAAACCTTGAGGTTCCGTTTCATCCACTTCCTTTGAAGTGTTTCAATCACCGATGAAGGGAGGCTTGCCGCGGCATCTTACCATGAGATGGCTGGGCGATCAAGGCATATGTGCCTTCAGGTTGTAGGTGACTATGCATAGTCATCTGAGGGAACAACAGACAGATCACAGGCGAGGCATCGGTTCGGTGACATCTCATGACCTTGTGAGTACTCTTGAGAACGAAAGAGGGAAGACAACATGCTGACTTCCATGGTTTGCTATCATCTCATAATCAAAGAACATAATGGAGCATACGGGTAGGGGGTTACATTGAGATCAAGACGGAAGGTCACTAGATGCAAAGTCTTAGCGACTGGTCGTACTAGCTTCCACATAAATACTTTGTAGCTAGAGCAGTAAGAAACTGATCAGGTCCAAGCTCCATCGGACGCGTACATTTTACCGAGAAGTATTTTATCATAAGCCTCTACCTCCACAACCGCGTAACCTAACAGTTCAGCAAGTGGCACTTTAGCACTCCAGCAACTAAAAAACTGACGTTTTGGTGCTTAACTGTACGAATATCTTGGTCATGTGAAGGCCAATGCGAGCCAAGCCGCGAGTCTTACTCATCAAAAGTTCCTGGTCCTCTCCAGTGTCAAAAGAGATTCTGGTTTATACCATCACCAGGAGAATACGAGCAGTATAAAAAGTGTTGTTTCTGTCAGTGATGACATTGTGTCCATTCGATCTCCTCCTAAAGCATCAATCGTGCTAGCTCAGGTGTTACAAGGGAATGAGTCAAAGACGAAACAAGCAAGTCCCCGCTTTCCAAAACGATCTTTGACTGTCATAAAGCCTTTTATCTCATTACGAGATGCTATTGCGAAAGAACACGAGGACCGTCGTACTGCGCGTGGGTGAAAAAACAGCAACAGATCAGAAGAGACGAAGTCCATGAGTCATGTCGAATCGTTTGAGTGAAGTGACCGGCGCCGGTATTTCCCACCTGTGAAGAGACGGAATGCAGCATGAGGAGATATTATTCATTCTTTTCAAGTTATGGTGATTCGTTTCCACCTGGGACAGTGACCATATTAATTAAAACACTTTTGAGACTTCGGGCTTGAATAGCTTTCAATGTATCATAGGGAAGGCATGATACATGCAAGCAGTTAATAAGGTGCTGTGCAGTTATGATCCGGCTTGGAACTAGGATTGCTGTAGATTTCTTCTGAGAGAATAGTGAAGTTTATGATAGGCATGTCGGTACGGCTGGTTCAAATGTTGACCCTGAAAAGCAGTCCAGCATTCGACAGCAGAAAACATGATAAAAGGCTCTATTCGTGAGCTGACGGAGTCTGATAACCCATTTCAATCATTCGTACGCTACGGGGTTGGAGAGTCATGAGGACCAGAATCACTCTAACCTTCGCCTCTTCCAAAAGTTTAATAAACTGCTGCCTCGATTGATGACTTTGAGCATGACTACATGGGGATAAAGTCTGAATAAACTGAATAACCGTGTGGCTTCAACGAACAACAGCAGATCGTCAATTTCATAACCTATTGAATGATACCATTCACTATGAAATGACTCTGCTCATTACTCTCTGAAACTAGATCCTGAGAGAGAAGGCCACCTTTATGGGTCCACCATTGTCAGGAGATGACATAAGCCCTATTAGAGGTTGGTAATTGTTGCCAAGAGAGAACGTATTTCCTGCTTCACACCATTGCTGACTAATTGTGAAATGTCCGTAGGTAATGAGTCTCAAAGTCGAAATGTCGGAATTCTCATTTAGTCAGAGTTTAATGTGGTTTTGTGATGAACAATTGAACTGGATTAACCGACGTCTGAGTAAATATGGCAAATTCTCAACTTGATTTTTGTTTTCTAATGAAATGGCTGAGAGAGGGTGCGCAACGAAAGTCGTTGTTGTTGTGAGGAAGAAGAAGGGGAGAGTTAGGCTAATCGTAGATTTCAGCAGCGACCAGCCAAGAGGCGATCTCGTGACATGGAATTCAGAATCAAGTGTCCCTACCATAATACCCCAAGTCATCATTCAGGGTTTCAATCTCAGGAAAGGGCCCTTAATGCTGTTTGAACAGATGCTATGAGAACTGCACGAGAGCACCAACACCTCAAGGCGTTCAATAACTGTGCCAAGAAACTCTACTCGTCCAGCCTCATGCCGAGTCATATGAAAACAGCCTGGGGCCAACCTAATTCAATACTGTGTCGCAGTTCAAAATGATTTCATATTGATAGTCAGATTTGATTGAATTGTAAGTTAATGAAACATGTGATCCCACGTTGAATTAGTCGATGACTAGGTCACAGAGGTGGTAACTTTTATGGCAACTGACACATCGACTCCGTAGCCCTCAGGTATACTCGCCTTTCAGACTGCCCACTTGCTCCAGTACTGGCCCTTCTGACATTCAATGGAGTCACTCTCAACCGATTAAGCTTAATATAGTTATTACATATCAATTGGCCATTGGAATTGTCTGCTGCATCCCAGCCTTTCCTCCTATGCTCCTCACAAGACACACATCTCTATCAATCGAGCTAACACAATGAGTAAAACTGGCAATGAGACGGAAAGTCTCAGCCAGCATTACAAAACTGAACTCTCCGAGATACCCAATTTTCTCCCTTTTTCGTAATTTGTGTCAATTCTAATGACTAAAATAGGATGGCTGATGCTACTCCGCGGAACATCCGGCAGGATTTTTCCTGTTTAATTAAAAACCTGTTAAGCAGTGCGGATGAGCCCTGAGGAATGGTAGTGATTCATGGAACTTAGGTGGTTTACGCCAACCTTAATGGCCAGGACGAACAATGACAGAATGGCCTTGAGGCAGCAGGTACAATATGTGAGGAATAAGATACAAAAAACTGTCCTAGCACCGTGTTATGTGTAGCTAATCACGTGGCTTTCTTTGAGAAAGCCTAATCAGAGGGTGTCCCTTTCATCTTAACTGACCCTTAGACAATAGTTGACCATGAGATGACTCGGCCTTTGCAAGCCTAATATCCTCGTGTTCTCACTTGGAGAGATTGCTATGTGACGTCTGAGACATATGCTTCCATTCGACGTCCCTAAGGGCGATGTACAGGAAGTTGTTTTTGTGAATTCATGTATCACATGTGATGGGCAAACAGCAGGCCTAAAACATATGAATCCTCCAAGTCATCGAGTAGGCCTGGCAGATTATGAAATATCATAAGGCGGCTTTAGGTGGATCAACGCCACTCTTTCAGGTGGATGTTATATGATGATAAGGTCTGGGAGTTAACCACAACTCAAGGTACAGAATCTATATCACAATTGTGACAATGCTCCGCTGTCACTACAAGAAACAAGTACGGCATGTCAAGCTAAAGGATCTGGCTAGCACTCACACAGTCAAGTGTATTGGCTCCATCATCTCATTGTCGACTGCATGACAAATGTATTTCTCTGGCAGGTATGAGCTAACAATAACCTATTGATTCTCTCACCCATTTATCTACGTTAGCCTGTCAGCCAATGGCTCAGCTATGCGCTCTTACTCGAGTCAGTAACGTTTACCTTATCCAGACTAATGAAAATGACATCTAAGTGGGCAAATATCTATTACCGGCAATGCCCAGATGGATTGTAAAACCTTACCAGAATCAAGTTTTGATAATGAAATATCTTTGTCATAGACTGAGCCATCAGCTATGCGGACCTAATGGTGCTGGCTGGACTCAGGTAATATGATGGTCTGCTCTTGGAGAGAATCATTCTCATGCAACGATCTTTAGTAAAATTAGGAGGTAATGAGGTAAATGCGCATGGAAATACTCTCTGGATTCCAATCCATACTGCTCCTTTAGATTCTAGCTTTCAAGAGTTCAGTGTGTATGCCTCACTCCCCCTAATATGCTACCTAATCACTTGTACGGGGGTGTCGCCAAGACGTCACTACGAGAATTTTAAAGAGTTGCTTATACTAATGAAAGGATACGGAGGCTCTCATCCTAAAAACCTTTTGTTCTAAGACAAAGTGCTTTCAAAACTGCTCCAATTAATTTAGTCAATTTCGAATTGATTAAATTTGGATGGTCGCGGACATATTCGTTAGCGACTGAATTATTATGCCGATCATCCCCATTGTCAGGCAATCATTCGCATCAAATTAAATTTCAACTTCACATTTAATGAATTTGTCGGTAATTATCCAAGTAATTAGATGTCCTGTCCAGCATGTGACGAGTCAGGGGTTGGGAGAACAGGCGGGCTGGATATACAAACAAAGCATTCCAGTCATTCATTTGCATTTAATCAACACCCATACTATTTTTTTAGGCTACATTTCCAGCATTCCATATCAGGGCAGACCTGCCCGTGATGGGGAGCCATGAAAAAAACCCGAAACCTGTCATTTTTTACCCCGCCCTCTGTAAAAAGTGAAGAATTGCTCAATTTGGTGTAAGGTGTTCACTTTGGGAGGGAATGGAATTCGAGTTCATTAACTTCTTTATGTGCGGGCAGTCCCCTTCCAGCTGTTCCGCGGAAAGATGATTACCAACGTTCACATTATGTATTGTCATTGTCACTGCCATTCAAATCTTTGCAAATCTCGATCCCCACAGTTAGAATTAGACATATACCAGTACCAAAACAACTGAAACTTGTAAAGCTGATTCGAAGCAGTTTGAGCCAAGTGGTCCAACTCACAATGACTTTATCGTGCTTACATCGAGCGAGTCAAGTCTTACTGAGACTTGTTAAAGTGAACAAAATCCTCTGCAAAGAAACGGTTAATTTTATGTAAATTTCATCTCGCCAAACTCAATCATCCTCCTGGCGACGATTGCAAAGAAACACTGCTTTTAATTGAAAATAATTCGTTATTAAAAACTGATATAACTATCCTGGCTGCATTAGCTTTGGGACAGTTTCGATGACCTAAGATATCTCCTTTATCTTTGTTTTCATATCGTGTGATATGCCGCGTCCTCTTTTGTCCCTTCATAATGGAAAAAGCTGACCTCCGCACTTTATCAGATTTTCCTCAAATAAATCCATGTCCAGAACACGGCGTTTCCATTTGTAATAATCCAAGTTGTAAGACTATTATACGGGCCATAACATATCCTCAGGAGGGGCGCTTATCTTATGTCTATAATCCCAGCCCACGGTGAGATCACAGGAGATTACCGCCGAATCGTTGTCCCGTGGACTCCGCAGAGACAATGGACAACATCATCAAATCCTTGCCTTGTTATGACATTTTCCGCGAGACTTTGTGGAAAATAAGGATTGACAGATACCTAATTAACCTGCCACAGATGCCATTTTCTCGTTTTTCTTTAGTCTGCTTGCTGAGTATGAAAAGGCAAACTGATTAATTGATCCGACAATATGTGAACTGTGCAAGTTTTCTTGGTGAATTTCTCTTATTGTATCATTTCAGAAAACGCCATTGGCTGGATGAACGAGTTTCACTCTCCAGCAGGGATGGCAAAGCCCACAAAAGGGGAACATCCCATACTGAGACCTTTCCCTTGATATGGTCAGCTGGAGGAAGCTTGTGGACCAACTCACGACTAGGAGATGGAGAAAGATTGCCGACACCATACTGAATGAGGACCTGTTCCATGATATGGTAAGCTGGAGGAAGCTTGTGGACCAACTCACGACTAGGAGGTGGAGAAAGATTGCTGGCACCACACCAAATGAGGACCTGGTCCAGGATATGGTCAGCTGGAGGAAGCTTGTGAACCCAGTCACGAATAGCAGATGGAGAAAGATTGCTGACACCACACTAAATGAGGACCTGTCCCATGATATATATGGTCAGCTGGAGGAAGCTTGTGGCCTCCTGCGGCGCAGTCGACTGATGATGATGATGAGGTACGAAACCTCAGCGAAACGTTTGGTACGAATGCGTACACATGTATCAACCAAGCTTCTCAATGATAGTACAAATCTATAAGCAAGTCCTAATGAAAATACGCATCTGATGTATCCTCAAACCGTTGCCAAAGTTCGCCTGTCTTAACGAAACGTTCTATAGAACTCTGGTTTTCTTCCAGGTTGAAATCAGGTGTATGATCTTCCTCTATCAGTTTAAACCAGCCCCGTGCATAGAAACATAATGACTACTCCACATTGTGGATTTCCTCTCCGTCTATGAGATAATTAATGGTTTTTGACCACCACTCTTGGGGCTGCTTTAATGGCCTGTGAAATAATTGGCGGACAAAGCCGGGAATTCACCTTAACGACAATTTGGATTAATGCGGATGTGTTCAGATTAGGTTGGATGAAGAGACATTTTTTGTTCAAAAACACAATGGTGATGGAGACAGCTGATAGCTGGCCATTTAAATGGTGACTGCTGCAGGGATCAAAGGGGCTGCCCTGTTTGACATTTTAGCAGGTGTTTTTTGAGATTTTGATCGGGTTTGTTCTTTGAAATTTTGTTTAAAGATGCATTGTGCGTTTGCTTTTCATTAACATTTCCATCGATCTGAAAAGTTGATAAAGAGGGGGGTTGGTCTATTAGCTATTATTGGCCATCGAGCACGGATTATGAATCAATTTTCGGAATTTATAGTTCCATAAATCAGTGTAACTGTATTGTGAGATTAGGAAACTGTGCTCTGGAGTCTCTTACAGTTTAAAAGATATCATTATTATCGTTCAGAAGAACCCCAATGAGCCAGCCCGGATTAGAAGGTCACCTGGCTCTTGAAGTCACATCAAGAGATGAGAGAAGTTCTATTAATATATGTTCGGATGGTGAGGCCACAGAATGATGCACTTTCATATCTTGAGTACACCTCAAAATGACATCGTCACTCATCACTCTTCGATATTTGCACCATCGACCTTCTATCTCATCAATTATTTGACGATTGTAATGGGTTAACACATACAAGCATGATTCACGACTGAACATCAAGTGGTTTAAACGCCGGTCACTGATGGTCAATGTAGCATATTGCAAGTACATTAATGATCAGTGTTATCACCATTGGATTAATCCATTAGCTTCAGTTTGACCATAGCATCACAGAAAGCCATCAGGTTAATAGCGGAACTGTTGATCAAAGTGGCGGAAAATCTACCGACCATTCTCTCTTCAACAGTGACTTGTTAGCGCCAATTTTCCACATCAGCTGTGATCAGCGCAGAGAGGAAGCGATATTATTGGCGAAGGTCTACGCTTCCTGGGTAGGGGTTAGCCAGGGAGCAATGGCCACCGACTGTAACCCGGATGCAACCCACCAGGGAATTGCATAAATTGTTCGGACGCTGTATTGCCAGTGACTTCACAAATACTTTGCCAAAGCAGTTCCTACCTTGAGTGTAAATCTCCTCGGCATAAGAGGAAGCATTGGTTAATTTGGTGCAATCTTTGATGCTGTTTCCCAGATCCGGTGCTTTGGTGTCTCAAAACTTTGTGACTCTCCAAGGGAGATAAGGCACTCGACTGGTACTGTACGCGCCTTCCACGATCCTGATTGATCTCCTCCCAACATGTCTTAATGCTACGCAAACCTCTGGAAGACAGAAATAGTGTTGTCATCACAAAGCCTTAGTGGACCATCCTCGCCTGTTGTTTCTCATGATAGCAAATGTCCAAGTTTTCGAATTAATTGTTCAATTCAATGTCAAAATGTACACTGTGGTTAGCATATTGATTCTTCAAATGACTTGATTTGTTCCCCTGAAGTATATGCGGAGAACCTGGAGCTGTCACGACCAGGAGTCGTCAGAACGTTTAAAATCTTGGTCATATTCGTCTCTGACTCTGTAGTATCTTGTGTACCAGGGTGGAGCTGTCATTACGACCAGGAGCCGTCACGACAGCTGTCATCTACGACCAGGAACCATCACAGCGTTAACCTTGGTCGTACTTGTCATGTTTGATGAATTATGACAACATTCGCATGAAATGGTTTTTCTCATGTATGAATACATTATGTTATTACTGGGCCAGGCCTCAAAGTAAGTGTTAAGACTAATTTCAGCAGCTTATAGCCTAAAAGTATCCCCTACCCTCCCCCAGCCCGCCCTTTCGATAGGCCTCTGTACACCTAGACCGGCACTGGCCCGCCCTCCTACAAGTAGGACGGGAATTGGCCTCGAATGGTGGCGTTTCATTCGAAAGCAAACCATTGCTATCACAGAGATTATTTCCAGGTTGACACCTAACATCACTAACCGCCAAGGGACAATGATCGGCCGATTCGAAAATGATATAGCACGTGCATCCGGAGAAAGTCTGACCATTACTAAAAATAGCGCTGTGATACACATGCCGTGCTGAAAAAACATATGTCCACAGGTGGGCCTAATAATAGTACGAAAAAGAACGTACGAAAGATTGATTCTGAGCGCGTGTTCCCCGACGTTTTAAAATGTGTTTGCGCCTGCATTCGAATTGATTTTGACTAAATAAAGTCGGCAAATATGTCGAAAAACACGCTTTTCTATTTCCCGATTTCCCGAGGATTCTGCTGCCGATGTCAGAGATGCAGGTAGGGCGTTCAGACTCTCTATTTTCGATTTTTTCTGGGCGAAAAAATGTTCCGTGCGAAAAAAAACCATGATGGCCGCCGCCGGCCCGGGGAAATCATTTTGTAAAGTCTCCAAGTTTAAAACACATTCTGATGAGGTTTGTACAAACTGCTCTGTTTTAAACGGTTTAAAGAATGGTATATTTGATTTTAGAAATCATTAAGGCTGCATGCTGATAAACTGGATGAAGTACACGGCGCTGACGAGCCAGAAACTTGCCGGACTTTTCGTTTGTTTTGGCGTCTGCTCATTCCGGACGCCATTTCGATGCATGCCATGTTGGCCAAAAACTCGGCCAAAATTGAAATAACTCATCAACTGATTAACTATGGTTTGTGTCAAGAACAATCTACTGAACGATATCTCCAAGTAAACCTCAATTTGAGAGGGTTTTCGTTCAAAACTGACGTCCAACTGGCATCGAATCAAATGTAAACAAAGTGAAAGTACTGTGTGCGCCCGCCCTGATATGGACATACATTGTTGCACTCAGTCATCGAAAGACGATTCCGCACCCTCATAGAGCATCACACATCAAGAAAATGGAAATAATTTCACTGTTTGTTGTATTTTGCTATTGAATACAATTGATTAATCAGATAGAAGGCGGTGGAACTGTTTTGAAGTTATGGAGAATTGTCACCATGAACGAGCAGTAGGTCATGAGGTGCACTTGCTGAAGAAATGTTAGCCCCCCCCCCCCCCAACCCCTACACAGCTCAATATCCACTGATTCTGTTTCTTTTCTTTCAGAACTGGTGCGAGGCACAAGACAATGGACAGTGACATTTGTAGCAAAAGTAGAAACTTTCCTTCATTTTCTGGGCAAACTTGGGACAGAAAAGTGTCATGGAAGCACCTCTCTCTGGACTGAGAGCCATGCAGCGGAAATGGAAAAGACCTCGCAAAGCCAAGACATGGGATTCAGTCAGTACACCTTTTCTTATGGGGCATATTTCAACTACACACTAAAAACCATCAAAAGCCTCCAGCCACAGAAACAGAATATTCTCCCTGTACCAATCTGGTCTGAACAGCTCAAAGACTTGTTTACTTTGTTGAGATATGCCCAAACACAGGCCCAGTTCCAGCACTATTATGGAAGGGGGTGGTCTGTTGCTACCCCTTTTCATCCTTTGGGGATGGCCGCACTTGTTGCACTACTGGGTCTTTTCATGCAAAATGCACAGCTGGTCAGAATCATGTGTGACCAAACAAATTTAATACTGCTCTTGGTGAGCCCACCTCCAACAATTTTGATATTAGGTCCAAACAACATGCATGATTCTGGCCAGTTCTTTATTGTACATGTACATGTCCTAACAAGCAGCATTCAGGTACTTTCCAAGGAGGCTTTATGGGCCCTGATGATGCAGGGATGAGGATTGGCTGTG